>NC_092311.1:46177757-46480787 GCF_036785885.1 Coffea arabica
AGTGATTGTAGATTAAGCAAATATGAGATAGTATATGTAAATGTAGAGCATTTATTTATGAAGAAGATGTTTGTGCAAGAAATAGATTATGAATAGGAAAGCAAAAAGCATGTGTTTTTTTTATATATACATCCTAATTTGAGAGTGCACTTAGGCTAATGTAAGATTTATTTAATAACATAGATTTAGAGTATCTTGTATGATAATAGAGTTGGAATAGTGGATAGAGAAGTGATATATTGGATTGATTTATTTATAAATAGATATAGTAAAATTGATGTGATTTGTATTGTGTTTTTTAAAATTAATACGATCTACAGATTTGATGGATAATATTGGTTTCAAAAACTTTTGTTTTTTTATTTTAATTTAGTGATAAGTAAATATTATTTAAATTAATGGAATATATATTAATTTTTTAAAGTTGATAGGATGGAAAATTAGGTGGAGAATTGCATTGAGAGTGTTATAATTTATTGTACTTTGGGTGTTGGTAGTTTATGTATTCTAGGATGATGATATTTTCATAATTTGGATAGCTATGATGAGTAAGTGTGCATTGTTGCAGTGGAAAAGTCTATGGAAATGATACAAAAGAATGGGAAGTTTGTTGAAAAATAAATGGATAATAGATATTTTTTGGTCAATTTTGATATAGTTTGGGTGTTGTGTGATGAGATAAATTAATAATTTGGAATAATTTGATACTATAGCTTGGTAAAATATGTGTTTATTCATTAAGTAGGTTTTTTTTCTATAAGTAAAGATGATATTGATTTAGTTATGAATGAATGTGATTGAAATAGATGGGAGCTGTATTTTTTTAATTAATAAAATCTAAATAAGTAAAGGATAGTATTAATTTTGAGAGCTAAGAGATTTTATATTAATAGGTTAGTACTAAATGGATATTATTGAAAGTAAGGTGATGCATATAAATTTTTTTTTATAAGAAATAGAAATGATTGCATATGAAAATTATAGAGTTTAATCACTGTAATTTACAGTAGAATTTTTAAATATTTACTGTTTGATGTTTATGCGACTTATTTTATGGTACTCAAAGTTGTACTGAATTTTGTATTAATATATATATATAGGTATACGATATATTTTGTAATATGTGTGGATATATATATATATGTGTGTGTGCGTGTGTTTAGTATTTTATTTTAGGAGATATAATGGTTTAATTTTTTATTGTTTATATTTTTTGGGGTTTTGTTTGTTTGTTTGTTTGTTATATTTTTATTATTTATTTATTTAAACACGTGTATATATATATGTATATTTAATATTTTATTTGAGCTTGTAAGATTGTTTAATATTGTTTTATCGTGTCTATCTTTTCTAATTTTGTTTGTTTGTTATATTTGTGGTGTTACTATTTGTCTTGTGATTCATGTGTCAGTGCGATATTTTTTTTTTGAATTGTATCATGTATATTTTTGCTATATATATAGGAGTTCGGTTTTAAGTATTTGTATATAAATTTCTAGTTGTTTGGTTATATTTTTTTATAGTTTTAGAGAAAAGTTTGTCTTTTTTATTTTGGTTTTCAGTGCTACATTTTTAAATTTTGAAATATTATCGAAATAACATTTTTGAAATAGAGGGAAATTATCTTGTATTTTTAAAAACAATTAGTTGTATAATGCAAGCTAATACAAAGTGGCACAATTGATTTATATTTATTAGATACACACAAAATTTTTGTCGATATATATATATAATTTTCAGAAAATCAATATTTTTGTCGATATATATATTTTGCTGAAAATAAATATATATAAAAAGGCACACAATTAATCATCACTTTGTATTGACCACATTTATGTTATGTTACTCAATCTTAAAATGCAAAAGCTTTAAGTTAATAATTCAGTAGTTAACAAATATTATCAAAGTAACATTTTTGAAATAGAGGGAAATTATCCTATATTTTTAAAAACAATTGGTCGTATTAGTGGAAGCTAATACAAAGTGGCACAATTAATTTATATTTATTAGATATGCACGAAATTTCTGTCAATATATATATTTTTCAGAAAATCATTATTTTTGTCGATATATATATTTTGGAGAAAATAAATAAATAAATAAATAAATATATATATATATATATATATATATATATAAAGGCACACAAATAGGATGCAATAATATATATAGATTTGTATAGCCCTAAAAATTCGTGCTGCATTAGGGAATGGAAGGTAGCAACTGGAACAAACAAAACCAAAGAAACAATAATTAAGTGAGATGACATCTAAAGACCACAAGGTACAAAATTGATAGGGAAATTACGAAGAGACCAGCACAAAGAGGACAGAATCAACACCGAAATTACAAAATAACCGGCGTGGAAGGATAATTGCACCAGCGGACAAAAGAGACAAAATCAACACCGAAATTACAAAATAACCAGCGAAAATCACTGTAGCGAGGCCTTCGGCGCTTTATGTAGTTAGAGATGCCAATTTTTTCTTCAGTATACACTTAATTTAAATGGAAAAAGGGGGTCACGTATTTGTTGGGAATTGAAACTACACTATGACTTTTCTGTTGGGAGGATCAAAACGCAATTAACGTTGCTACTGACATGGATCACAAACTATGGCTCTATTTGAATTAGTTGTTTTTGGGGTGTTTTTGAAAAATTTTACTGTAACACAGTTTTTAGAGCATATTTTGGGATATTTTTAAAAAATATTTTGGAATATTTAAGAGTAGTAAAATTTTTAAAATATATTTTGGGATATTTTTTAAACATAAAAAAAAAATTTAGATTACTTTTTAGAATATATTTTAGAGTACTTTTTAAAAATTTTTATAGTATTTGAAAAATTAGTTTTTAAAAAACAAAAGGATCCAAAAAATTAAGTCTACATAAACTTCTACACTACACTAATGCATTCAGGGATAATTTCAGAAAGGAATAATTGCAGAAACCTCCCTTGACGTTTTTAGTAGTTGCACTCACCTCCCCTAAGATTTTGAAAATAGCATTAATCTTCCTTGAACTTAAGGTTTTGATAGAAGATTCAACCCATGTCAGAGAAAATGACATTAAAAAAATCTTTTGAGAAATGAGATAATAATTTTGTTCCATTTGTACCCTTTTTGTTTCTTGTGAGGTTGTATTAGTAAAATAATGAAAAATATTAAAAGTTCAAACCAGTTAGTGAAATCAAAGAGGATACAAGGGTAAAGAAAACAAATACAGTAGCAACAACTAGAAGAAGTAAAAAACATACCTTAAAAAATCTGATATTCTAAAACACATAAAGTATACAACCAACTCCAAAAACTCTCCTTTACTAAAGAAACTTTTTGTATTAACTTAATATGATAAAGGATTGTTTACCTATTGTCTTTTAATTCCCGCAAATTATTAACCAAAAAATTCTTAGATTAGCTTGATTTCTGTTTTTTTTCTCCTTCCGTTTCATGAATGCTTAAGATAAAATGAGATCAACCAAAAATACTAGAACTTATTTTCTTATAGTGTCTTGCCTAGAGGTTTCTTTCCCATACATTTTTATTGCTTCTACTTCTCTCTGTGCAGATAATATACAACTTAGATTGTCCTCTCAAGTGCTGTCAATCACAAAATAACATCATATTGGAGCATCAATTAGCGCCATTTTATGGCAGCATTTTGTAAGTGCACTTACAGTATTTAATCAGACGAAAAAATAACCATTAATCTTGTTTAATTAGTTATCTTGAAGCCCTTTTTTTTGCCCCAAATTTGTTTACTAACAACCTTAAATTCTAAGGGTATATAAGTAAATTCACCCTATCTTACATCAACTATGTACCCCAAATTCATGTTAGGGGAAGTTAATGCTATTTTCAAAATTTTAGAGGAGGTGAGTGCAGTTGTAGAAACCTTAGAGGAGGTTTCTACAATTACCCCTTATCGAAATGACAAGGGCACTACCTAGGAGATCACAAAAGTTTTTTATGCTGGCGGAGGTATTAGAACCTTCAATCCAACATCTAGAGTGACTTTATGTCCTCGCTAGGATCAATTATGAGCAATGAGTTCAAAAGTTTGATGTAGGAAATAAGGATTTTTTTTTGTTTGTCATCATTATAAATCATTAAGTGGTAATCATGTACAATAATGTATTGCAATCATGTCAAATCAATTATCAAATTCAAGGTTTAGGTCTTATGATTCAAGCATTGCACACTCAAATCTCATGATTTCCCCACAAGATATGCAGATTTCATTGGGCTCCTTTGCTTCTTTATAATCTTGGTGTTGGTAGATTAAATTGTACATTTTCTTAAGTGGTACATTTTCTTACACGGCATGTTAACTTTGTTACAACTCAAATTGTATGAGAGCATGTTGTTCCAATTTTTTTTTGAGTTACTTCTAACTCTTCAAATATGTCTAGCACTTCCAAATTTTGCTTGACCAATGTAATGATAACTAGCCTAACAAGATGGTGTTTGTTCTTATTTACAACAAATTAACTTTGATGCCACTCAAATTGCAGGAGAGCATATTGTTCCATTTTTTTTTTAACTTCCTGCTTACTCTTCAAACATATGCCTACTCAAATATGTCACTTCAATATTTTCCTTGACCAATACAATGTTTCAAGTATGGATGAATGTTGTCCACATGTGGAATGTATTTAAATATTTTCTTGTAAAGCAATTGTAGGAAATATGGCTGAAAGATGAATCTAACTACTCGATACTCAAATCAAACTCGACTTGATAAGAGTTTGTTTGAGTTTGGTTCACCAACTAATCAAGTTAAATTTGAACAGAGTTTTATATTTGATAACATTCAAAATTGATAAAAAGTTCGTTTAAACTCGATTCGACAAATAAACAATTTAAATTTAAATAAAATTTCAAACTCATTAAAATAATTAAATAAATTTAAACACTAGGATATTTGTTCGATTAGACTCGTTTACATCTTTAATAGTAAATACTAAATCCTTCGAACAGCTAGGTTAAGCACCGCAAGTGAATCATTACTATTGGGCCAGCTTTAGAATACATACACGAATAGTCATACACACTTAGGCCCATAACACGGGGAAGCTTGGATCCATTAGCAAGCTGAAGCGGCCCTTTGCCTTTAACTTACTAGCAGCCCATCATGTTTGGAGTCCGACCAAAAGAAACTCGCGCGATGTACAAACTAATGATAAAGTGAGTGTATACATAGATAGATTTGGATGCACGTTGAATGTTATGTTCTGCACGTATAGCATGCATTTGATCCTATGTATATATATATCGTGAGTCTGTGTATATAAAATTTATTAAAAAATAATAATTTGATCAGTAAATGACATAGCGCAAACGTCACAAGTGTGATGTGATGATTGTTCCATTGAGATTTTTAAGGAAAAAAAAAAAATTAAAGAATGATCATTAAATAGAGGGGTTACCTTGCCTGGTATAATTAGAGCTTAGTTTGTGCAATGTAAAGGCACAAAGCAACTATTCTTCGGTGAAGATATACGGTGCTTTATTTTCCATAAATTCGGGGTGCATTTTGATTATTATCAAAGAAAGTCACATGCATTTAAAGTCAGGGTTGTCGTTTATATCCTTCGAGGTCTATAGATGAGACTGGAGGGATTGTTTGATCACATAGTGGGATGGAAGAAAAACCTGGCACGAGGCTAGAAAATAATTCCCACTCAACAATCAAATGTGCATGGCGATTCTTGGACAAGTCTATCACTAAACATGACCGCCACGGGATAATCGTTTCACGACCGATGTTGTGTTCGTGAATCACGATCCAATAATCGTTTTATGTGATTGAGAGTCAATAATTGACTGAGAGATACATATCAACATCCATGACACAGATTGGATGACACAGGTTGGATGAGATATTCAACAAACAAAAATGTGTGAGATTTGCTCGCAGGTCAAGGGGCCAGAGCAAAGTATGTCTTCATAAGATCAACAACTTTGAACATGTTGGTGGAACCCTTTGGACTCATTTGTTTTTCTGTTTCCTTTGTTTTGTCTTTAGGTTTTCTCTTTTTAGGTTGGGGGGTCCCTGGAAAGTAACGAAGACCTTTGTTTGGAAGCTCTTTACTACAACTCTGTAGCTAAAGTTTCTCACATTGTGATAAAAATTCTAATCAGGATTGGCAAAAATACTCAACGGGTTTTTCGGTGAATTTGTCGATTGTCATGTCTTGAACTAGATAGATAGATAGATATATTGATGATAAACTTTTAAGGGTTTATATGTGATGATCAAGTTCAGATCTTTGTATCTGCTTTAGAATTTTGCGAACCAATCAAGTTCAGATCTTTTAGAACGTCAAATACAACAGGCATGCAAATGTCAAAATTTGCACGAAGACAGAATACATAATAAACTCCCATGAAACAGGTTGGACGAGATATTAAAAAAAAATGGGTGAGATTTGCTCGTGAGTTAAAGGGACCAGGGCAAAGCATCAACTTCTTTGAAGTTTGAACGTGTTGGTGGAACCCCTTGGACTCATTAGTGTTTTTCTCTTTACTTTGTTTGTCTTTAGGCGTTTTCTCTTTTTGCTGATGGGGTCTCCCTGGAAGATAATCATCAATTCTTTGTTTGGAAGCTCTCGACTAAAATGTAGCAAAGTTTTTCTCACATAGAGATAAATTTGATTATAAATCATCCACAGCAAGAAAGAAAAATGTAGCCAGGCTTGGAAAAAAAAATACTCGATTGAGTGTTAGGGTGAGTTTGTCGAGTGTCATGTCTTGAATCAAATATATATGTCGAGAGAGAATCAGGTCCGACTTATTGATAAACTTGATGGGTATATGATTAAATCCTCTTTGGATATGCACAACAATTTTGTAAACGAATCAACATCGGATCTTTTAGAATGTCAAACACAGCAGGCATCGAAAATGTCAAATTTTACACGAAAATAGAATACATGCACTTTATGCTACATATCGGATAAATGAATGAATACTAATACAATTAGATCAAGATATTACTCCTAGATTACAACCATCATTATTATAAAGGAAATTCTATTCAGAAAAAGTGGAAAGAAAATGGTCCTCTGGTTAATATATGAAGGAAGAGAGGTTTCTTTTCTTCCATGGGATTTATGATGTAGTAGTAAAATTAGGCCTCGTTTGGACAGTCATTTTGTCATTTTTTATCAAAAAATTGCGTCGTTTTCCGTGGTCACATTTTTCTATTACTTTTTTCCTTACATATATCAAATCGTTACAGTAATTTTTCTACAAAAAATCTAAGAAAATATAATCCAAACAAGGCCTTATTAGAACCCAAACTACCATTCTCATGATTTGTTTTTTTTTTATATCCATTGTGCACAAGCAACTAACTAGCAAGAGAGTAATAATAGAGTCTACCAGTAGAAGTATTCCACGATTATATTCATATACGACTTGAAAGATGGATCAGCAAATGTGACGCCCGACCCATAACCCGTTGACACTTGACAATGGTTCCGATATTCAAAGGAAACCAAAAATCCACCAACTTGATCAGACTCAGACATCATTGAAATGGATTGATTGATATGATTGATTTGATTCGTTCAAAATTCAACACCAATAGCCCCAGCCCCAGTCAACTAATCGGACCTCCTCATTATTACTACTGTTATTGTATGCATTTGCAGATTGACCTTTCAGTTTTGAGAGCCAATTTTCTTGGTTTAACACAACATATCATTTCATATCACATATCCCTCCAAATTCCAACATCGGACTTGATGATCTACTGTGGCTCGTGAATCGTGATCAAAGCAACAAACATCCATTGATGGAAATTGAATTCAATTGCTTCCTTGGTCTTACTACTCTTATCTCTTGTTTATGATTACTTAATTTTTTTAAGACCGTGAAATTCGATATCAACTATCCATCCACGATGGGGACTCACTCACATGGGACTAGTTAGCTTTTCTCACTAGTAATTTTTTGAGCCACAAAAGTATTGGTAGCACAGTGTTTTCCAAATGAACCTTCCTCAAGTCGTTGGGATGTTGAGTGTGACGTAACATATTGTGCAAAATTGGGACAACATGGGGTTAAACTAAGGGAGAAAATTCTTTGTTAAGGCTAGCGGAAATGTTCGTAATCCTATTAGTATCTTTCCTATATCACCAACCATTGAAGGAAAGGAGAGAAATGCGATTGAAGAAGGACGATGATGGTTTTGATGTGTGAGAAGTTTTAAAAGAATTTTGAAAAATAAACCATGCTTGGATTGCTTGTTTCTGTCGGAAAATATTGTCGTTTTCCGTAATCACATTTTCCTATCATCTTTTTCCCTCACGTATATCAAATCGCTACAGTAATTTTTCCATGAAAAATGACGGAAAATCGCAATCCAAACAAGGCCAAAATTTTCCATCTCAAGGTTTAAATTTTGAAAGAACGCGAGTTGTTTTAGTTGTAATTCTCGTGACCAATAAATCAAGAAAAGAGGTTCTTGCAATTAGCACAAATCTTAGGGATAAAGAGTGAAATTCACCCAAACAAATTGAGCTCAGAAATCAGAATCGCCGCCTCTACAATGGCCCACGAACCGAAAAACCCTTTAGTGGTAAATGCAATTTGTGTTTAAAATATCTCTCTCTCTTTTTTTTTTTTTGGCATTTGGTAATTTTTCCTTCTAAAAAAAATGTACAACTAAATGTAAAAATATAACTAGGATTCAATTTTGTGGCTGGGGCCCGGAGCGTGATAGTCACACGTTTGGGCCAGAGATAAAAATTGGGTCCGTACGAAAATAAAAGTAGGGATGATATTGAAAATATTCCCGGCGGGGAAGAGCATAATATTGCGCACATGTGGGGGAGGGGCCTCAACTCCGAAACAACACGCAACCTATGACGTCATCACGGACAGCGGAGCTCTCTTGTCCCATCGAATCCCAGTCCCAGACTTACCTTGACTTTTTAATGCTTCTTCCTTGTCCTCTTTTTCTTGTTTTCTTCCCAATTTTCTTTCTTGTCTTTGCTTCTTTGTTTGTTTTCAATGTCACGTATTTCTTTTTCTCGGTGCACATATTTTGCTACTCATGATTTTGTGTTTAACATTGCGAAATTATTAACCCCGGCAATTTTCATGGGAAAGAGACAATAATAATATTCAACTTATATTCTTTAATCAATTGGTCAAGCTCTGACTTGGGAAATCTTTCTTAAAGAAAGGAGTAGGGATGATATATAGATTATGAACTCTGGTTTAATTGATAAGTAGGGATGATAATCCTTGTACTATATATTATGAAATCTTCTCTAATTGAGCCACCAATTGGTGAAGCACTATACTTAGTGGTTAAGCATCTTAAGCTGCAATATATTGCATGAAGAATATCGTCAAGAATAATTCTATATTAAGCGATATACGACTAAAGCACACACACAAACTAAAAGATAAAAAATGGCTCACCTCTTTAATTTTAGAAATTTTAATGTTTGTGTCTATCATTTAGAAAATGTCAGTGATTTTTAGTCACTGTGCATAGGTCGACTTTATTGTTAAACAATGCTAGAGTATATTGAGAGATATCTTCTTTAATACAAATTAGAAACATAGGAGGGTGCGAAAAGAAGAAGGGAAGAATAAACATCAAGAAAACACTTGTCTCATTAATTTACATAGAGATCGCAGAGTTGTAAACGTTTTATAAATCAAATATACACGCTTAATTAAGTGCTATAAGATACTGCATGCATATTTCTATTTAAGTTTTAACATGCTTATAGAAATTAAGTTGTGACAACAATATTACCTTTAAACACCACATGAAATAATAATGTAAAGCGTTTAACTTCAAACATCATTTTTCTTTTCCTTTTTCAAGTAGTTATTGAGAGCAATATCGAATATTTTGCACAAACCCATTAAACAAGTAGTAATATAATGAATGATATAGTTCTTTATGCGTATATATGTTGGCTGAAGTGTTACTACTGCACATCAAAATTAAAAGCTCTTTATAAACATGAACTAATTAATACCTGAGCCCCTTAATTAGTATACTAATTCGATCGTTAACATCCACTATAGTCTGTATATAAATATATATATATATATATATATATATATATATATATATATATATATATATTCGTACGAATTTTTTCCAAAACTATAATCATTTCTGATTCTATATATCACTATGCATATTAACAACTAATTAATTCTAAACTATCTGTATTTAATTTCTTGTAGGAGCATACTTTTATGGGTTTGCAATTTTCTCTTAACTGTAGAAGTAACAAGTATTATTAGAGGTACATTATTGACAGATCTATCTATTACCACCCACTGCACATGGGTTTAGAAGTGGATTTTCTCTATTTGTTTGCGAGAGGCAGAAAGCAAGAGAGCTAAGCACTGCCACGACATTTTTCATAGTGACATGCCATGAAGCCTTCACCCTCCCTCCAGGAATAGAAAACACCAATCGATCCAAAAGAATCTTCTACAAATTCTCCATTCAATTCAAACAAAATCTTTCTCCAGTCTTCGGACATTTGGATGATGCAGCAGCCCCGATGAGAAGTGAGAACTGGATCACACGAAGGCGTCACTTCTTGAAACTTTTTACTTTCACCAATAATTGGGACGGGGTTTCGTTTCCACAACGTAAGAGGAGGCTCGATAGAACTTCCACATCCTTTACTTGGAATATATACGAAATCGCATTCTTCAAAGAATGAAGTGCATATGAAATATTGCTGGTGGAACGACGGAACAATCTTGTTCAGATATCATTTCTTGCAATATACTAAACATTTATATTTGAATAATCTTTCCAACCTTGCGAGTGTGAAAAGTTTTGATTTTTTAAATATTATTGAGTCTAAATGGATGGCGCATACTTTTTTTTTTATTTAAATTTAGTTTAATTAGGTTGCATATGTTGCATGCAACTAAAGGTACTCTTAGAGAAGAATCTTTACACTACCAATTTAGAAAGGTTAATCCATTAAATTATCTGCAATTTAGTACGAAACCCTTCATTGCACAACGCCATACTCGAATAAGTGGTTCGAGGGAAGGGTTGGAGATAAATCTTTGGGGGTCAAACAAATTTTTTCCACAAGAAAACAAGAACTCAAAAGCTTTATTTTCAGTGGGTGTCAGTCATTTTACAAGAAAGAGGCTAACCCGAATACAGCCTAAACTTTGATGCTGACAAGTGACAATGAAAGTTTATCATGACATAAATCAAGATGATAAACTATATATTTTACTTTACCCCCAAAAGAAACCAATTTCAAGGCTCAAAGCCAATTTTCTCCAAGCGCAAACTATATATATTATGTTTAGGATTTTTCCAACAGAAAATATTTTTGGAAATGAAGAAATTCAGTACTTTGAAAACTATCAAGCGTTAGGTATGAGTAAGACAAAGAAGTGCAAAGGTAAAACATTGTCAAAGTTGTAAGTTCTACGTTCGCTGGTTAATTAATAAAAGCCTTCTTAAAGTAATCAAACAAATACAGCCTGCAGAAGAACTTTTTTCTATCTTAGTTTGCCAACCGTTGAGAAGTCATAGAAGAAAGTGCATCACAAGTCCGCATCTTTGCCATCTAAGAGTCAATGGCGATGAGGACACTTGTCTCTTGTTCGGTTCATTTTCTTATTCATCCGATCCACAATAATTTAGAGCGTTACAGCTATGACTTGTGAGGACCTTTTCTAATAATGTGGTTTTCAAATATGAGATTCGATGTCTCACAAGAAAAGACAGAAAATTAATGACTTAAATATGGATTACAGACGACCAATATATTTGATCTGTGGCTTCTTTTTCTTGTTAAGAGTCAAAGAAAACCCCTTTCGTTGTTATTGTTTTATGATTTGGACGTCTACCAATACAAAAAAGTGATTTCTCTTTGTGTTCCTCCCTTGTATTGTTGAAAGTTTCTCTTGTTCATTGCATGTTCTCATTTTCATACGCTTTCAAACCACACGCCAGTCATTTAGAGCCTAAACTAAAGTTTGAACAATTATGGAGCTTATACTAAACTTTTTGTGTTCAAATAGCTAGGCCGATTCACACACGTACCTCAAACCGTTGTCATACATGTCTTTTTTTTTCTTTACTATCATACACATGTCATTTGTTGCAATGCAACTTAGTAATTAAGAAACAAAAAATATATATATACAAGAAACCAGAAAAGTAAACGAAGAAAGAAAAACAATCATATTAGGATGTGCCATGAATTCATCTCCTTTTTGAAATCCTAAGTAGTCATTCGTCTATCAACTTAAGCCTTGTAATCACTTATTTATGTACGTCGCGAAATCTAAATCATGTTTAGGTTCATAGCATCTAGATACTTAGAGTTTAGATGTATTTGTGACATCATAATAAAATTTTGGCTATAATATGGTCCTAGAAGATAAGTTGAGGGTTTCATTTGATGCCCATTTTGCTTTTTATGTTTTTTTTTTTAAAAAATTTTAATCCCACAATGTAGCTTTTTTTCATGATCGATGCTAATTAACAATTACTGTGGATGTAGTTAATTTGACCACCCCACTATCAATTAATTTTCTCCACCCACAATTGAACGAATCTTTCACGTCGAAAATGCAGAGGGAAATGGAAATGTAGAAAGCAAACGTGAAAAGAATACATGCAGTAGAATTCAACAAGGTAGGGTGATGTTACTTTCAGTGGCTGGATAGGGTGCAAGCGTAGCAATGGCATAATCGCTTATGAGTGTTCAACAGCTCAGTTTACGACTTCCGACCCATTGAATGAATATTTAAGTAAAAGGTTTTCACAATGTCAAAAGTATTTGCAGAAAGTAAATTGGTTGTAAACAATAATTCATGTGAAGTCAATAGCAGCTTGTGATTTAGATTTTAGACTGAGCAATAAGACAATTCAATCGTTTTTTATTTTTATTTTTTAAATTTTGTCCACTTCAAAACTTCCATTATTTGAGGAAACGAACACTGAAAATGTTTGAACTGGTAAAGGTTATTATTAAAGACAAATTGAGGAAATGTTCAGAATCTGAACCCAAGAACCATGAAAGTCTACTGATTTACTTAAAAGGCAACATTACTTTTTTTTAAAAAAATTATTATTTTTGGAAGTAAACTAAACATCAAAACGCCTACTACCAGTGTTAGCAGTTCTTTCTGGACAACAGTACAAAGATTAATTAGATTTTTTTTTTTTTTGGTTTGCTATATGATTTCTTGTGGTACGTACGTAGCACAAGGACAAACAATGAGTAATTAACAAAATCTATTGCAAGCAGGAATAGTGGTTGCTGTAGCAGAAAGGTCAACAGTAAGGTTTAATGCAAACAATCATTTGCATTGAAAAAAGAGAGATATGGGCATTAAAAAGCATGTTTTCTAGCCACCAGACACCAAAATGAGAAAATACCATATTAAGCACGAGGCAGCTACATCTCTCTCTCGAATACGAATAACTCAAAGGTCAATACATGATGTTTTAGTATCAAAATATTTCGATTTGTTTATTCAAATGAGCCAATATCCTGAGCCACAAGTGAGATCATTTTCATAATTGCATAGAAAAAGGCTACATTTCTAGATAAGGTTTTCTAAATTCATAATGCATAAAGTGGTTAAACAGATCCTCAAGTCCTGGATATAGCTAGTACTAGAAGGGTTTGGTACATAAACTAGGTGTGCTTACCTTTTTAATTACAGAACAAAGCTCATCTTAAGTCAAGAATTACGGGCCCAAATCATATTATAACTTAAAATGCGATTCATGTTGATTTCTTCCGGTAGAACCTCCCTCTCCCTCATTTCCCATGTCCATGATGGCGCGAAAAAAGTCATCAATAAATAAAAAAAAAAAAGATTATTTATAGCACCATATGGCCATTTTTCTCTCATTTTCTGAAGCGAACTCAAGAATATGTAAAGAAGCCTAATCCTCGAGCAACCTTCAAAATCCTCGAGAAACCACGTGGCTATTGATGTTTCAAATACATACTAGGGTGCAAGTGTTTCAGGAACATGTGCAGCTAAAAGTAATTAATGGTACTCTGCCCTGAATTTTACCCTACGATGCAATGAGTATTTTATCTGTCACTTCAATTTATTTTCACTTTGTCGACAAGTCAGCTAATCTTCCCCAATCAAGACATGACACCGTGGTATACATAAATTAATCTACGGTCTGAATGACCACTTAGAGATGTAATAATTTATAGGTCCAATGACCACTTAGGGGTCGTTAAATTATAGTATTCAGTTGTGAAGCCAGAGAAAATTGGGCTAGCCGTAATTAGTTGGTCTTTGGTCTTAATATGTTCTAGTTAATCAAGGCGTCTATTTAATAATATTATAATTATGTGACTGAGTAATTAAAATTTTATGAAAATGACATGTCCGCGGGCGATGTCTTCCACAGCCAAACTCCGAGGACTTTACTCTGCCTTGCCAGTTTAAATTATTTGGTCCAAAGGTTCTACTCACCAGTACTATACCATTTCAGCTCGCTACATAAAAGTCTTGAATAAATTGGGAACGACGACTTTCTTGATGCATTATCTGCTTCAACTTTCTACAAAGGAGCGAAATAGTAACGAACCAAACGCCAGAATTTGCCTCCTGAAAACGACTCCTCTCTAGTTTGTATCCTCCAAAGCGGTGAGAATTGAATTGGTTGAATATTTTCATTTTGGGAAAGATCAGTGGTATGATGGCGAAGATCAGGGCATGCATGATTCACATGAAACCAAGAAGGAAAACTCTTCTTTGGATTTGAATCGAATTGATTGATCAGTGGGTACGTACGTATACGTTGAAAGTTAAGTAAGTGTGACATGTAAATTTGTAGCTGATCTTTTTGTTGGTGAGTGAGATTACCTTAGGTAGCTGGTGGTGCTGGTTGGTACTTGTTGAGAAGGACATGGTAGATTAATGATCAAGGACCAGTAAAATGGTTTGCCTGGCGTGTGCAAGGGTGACAGTTCAAAGGTGGCATTGATTAGTCTATGCAAATTGATCACCTGATCATAATAATAACATTAGCTACCTGGAATCTAATAGATGTATCATGGAAGGTGATCATTCTCATCCATCACAATGCAAACTGACCAATTCCCTCATCACTGAATATTTTTTGTTACTTTCAAAAAAAAAAAAAAAAAAATTTGACATGCAGACCGCGCGTGGATTTCGCCATATATGTATATGGTAAACAGTAGTAACCCTAATGAGTCATTTTATTTTTTATTTCCTTTTCGGAGTATAAATTTTGAGGACGTACGTATATGTTTGGTTTTATGCATGGAGATTGAGTGATCTTCTAAAGAATCGATTTGGGACTTTTTCCTTAGAGGTGCTTAACAGAAGATAAATTATATTATCAATTGGAAATTGTCAAAATTTACTGACCTGGCTAGCTATCTCTATCAGTTTGTTATATACTGCTAAATTTTCTAGATCTACTTGCAAGACTTTGATTCTTGAACCAAAAGGAAGAGACTGAGCAAGGTTACATGTAGTGTTTCACTATTTAGAGGTGGAAACTTCCGTCAGCTACTAATTCACCAATACTTTGGCGGAGAAATTTGATTAAACAGGCCTATCCTTTTGACTTGTATATATTCCTTTATAAAATATTCACTTTTTTTAACTGTTGTAAACCCAAGTCTCTCAATAAAAAGCCACTAAGACCACATCATACCGAGTCCAGTTTTTTAGAGAGAGAGAGAGAGAAGAAAGGAAGAGAAGAGGGAGCTTCCTCAGAAGAAGCCAAAGGAGATGCAATAGATATAATAGTACAAGAAAACAAGAGAGAGAGACAAGAGACACATAGAATCAACAAAAAGAAAGAGAGAGAGATGGGAAGGGCTCCTTGCTGTGATAAGGCCAACGTGAAGAAGGGACCCTGGTCACCTGAAGAAGATGCAAAGCTGAAGGAGTTTATAGAGAAATTTGGGACTGGTGGCAACTGGATTGCTCTTCCTCAAAAAGCTGGTAACATTTTATTATTATTCTCAAGCTTCATATGAACATAGTCAAGGAAATGCCTCAAACTTTGTGTGTGTTATTGTCAATGGTGTCTAGTAGTTTGTGATACATTTTCTGAACGCGATTGGCTTGGTTTTGGATCAGGTTTGAAGAGATGTGGGAAGAGCTGCAGGTTGAGATGGCTTAACTATCTTAGGCCAAACATCAAACATGGGGAATTTTCTGATGATGAAGACAGAATAATCTGCAGTTTGTATGCAAGCATTGGAAGCAGGTAGGCATCTAAATCTACTATCACCACCGCTCACGAATATTTGCTGTTTTGAGCAACTATTTTGTCAACCTAAGGCTGTCCCATTTGATCCAAATCCTTCCTATGTTTTCCTAAATTGTTAACTGTTCTCATGACAGAAGAACAGTAAAGTCCAACCAAAAATAGAAAAAATAAGAACCCAATAGAGGAAAAGAGAAGGAAAAGGAAAGAAAAATGTACTCGGAATAGATATTACTAACTTACTACTAGTTATGATATTTCAATTGCAAAGTGTCAAAAGATTCTACCATTTTTGGACAATTCTTGTGCATGCGTGCCAAGCTGAAGTCCACTAGATAGCAATGCTTGTTTGTTAACAACTATAGATGAAAAGTTCAGTGTTTTTTTCTGATGAGAAACTTTTCTTGAAAATTTCCTGTCGAAATAGTTTCTAAAGAACATTTAATAATTATACAGGTGGTCAATTATAGCTGCACAGTTGCCAGGAAGGACAGATAATGATATCAAGAACTACTGGAATACCAAGCTGAAGAAGAAGCTCATGGGGATGATTCCATTAGACCCAAGAAAACTACCCCCATTTTCAAATTCTCTTCATACAACTTCATCACCACAATCTCAAGCTTTTTCTAGCCTGTCTCAACTATATAATGATTGCAGCCCTTATTATTCGACCTCAGCAAAGTCATGTCTCACAGGCTTTGAATCCTTTCCCTCAGTCCAGCCAAATCTGCTGTTCAACGGCAACAACAACAACGTTAATCCTATGGCTACTATTACTGCTGCTAATCATCATTCTTATCTTCAAGGGCACAATCAAGAGGGTTTGATTAGTCCCATGCAGTTTTACCCTGGAAAGGATAATATGCTAATCTTTGGAGGTACTGATCAAGCAAGTTGTTCATCATCTGATGGAAGTTGCAGCCAGATCAGCTATGGAAAGGAGATCAAACAAGAGCATATGAACGGTGGTAGTCTTCATCAGGGTTACAATTTGTCTAACAGTACTAACGGTTATGATCATCATCATCATCAAGAAAACCAAAAATTCATGGTTGACTATGGAAATCAAATCAGTTCAACTACATGGGGTGATGGAAGAGGTAATGATCATGATCAGAAGCCAAGTGTAGTGCTTTGTGGAAACAGTACTAGTACAACTCAACTCCAGTATGATCTTGAGGAAGTTAAGCAACTGATTAGCTCTAGTAACATGAGCTTGTTTTTCAATGATGAAAACAAGACACATGAGAGTAGGGAGGCTATGTACTACTACAACTACTGATCACAACTATTGATAAAAAAGAATCTGAACGGTGTAAGTATTAGCAGTAGTACAAGTACCATCAGTAAGATTTGAAGGAATGTGATGGGAGGGTTGGGGTTTGTGGCGGGGTATTGCGTGGTTGGAGGCAGAGCAGAGATGAATATGATTCAGATGAGACTTGTTTGAGTTGAGTTTATTGGGGTTTGTGTGTATTGATGGAAATCAATGGAAAAAAAAAAGTTCTATTTCTTTTTTGACAGTACGGGGGCAAAGCCTTTCTTTTTGTGCATTGCTTTTTGGGTATTGATGATGTGTTTGTGTTTGTACGGTTTCTCCTCAAACATCACTGCTACTAATCCTACTGCAAAAACAACAACCCCCCACATCCAGTCAGAACTCAGACATAAATGTTGCCCTTTATGTTTCTAGCACTAGCAGCAGCATGAGAGAAATTGTCATCATTATTCTAGTAACAATCCACCATGCAACAGTGATCCCTCACTGAAACAAATAGTAGTCGTTGTAGTTTATCCGTAAATATCTTCATGCTGTCAAATCATTTTTTAAGTCTTTCTTTTTCTTCTTTTGTGTGGTTTTTGTTTATTGTCCGTAACTGAGGCACTCTGGTTCCTCCAAAAAAAAAAAAAAGCACTTTTATCTTTTATTTTCAACCTTGCTTTGGTTTATACTTTATAGAAAGAACCTGCGTTGCGTAAGACTGTAATGGTTGCAAGAATTGCTAATACAAAATTATATAAACGTACCGCCTTTTAGGTATATATATACATACTCGTTTAGTCCATTAGAAAAGTGTTGTTTGAAAGAGTCAGAACCAGACTAAATAAGAAAATAATAGGTCCTTTGTAACAACAATAATATACTTCAAATACTACTTCTATTTTGGAACAGAAAATGACCAGTCTCTCAATTTTTAAATCTCTAGTCTCGCATATACAAATATAATACATAAAATGTTGTGGAACAGGCATCTACCTCTGTACGTGCATGTGAATTTCTATGAATAATCCAAAAGCAATCCCAATAAACAAATTTGGAACAAAGATTGCTGTTGTTGATTCCCACGCAGATCACGGAACGGAACCAAGCAGTCGGCCACAGCTAATTACATGGTCCCAAAGGATTAAGACTTGGAAATTGCCGATTGGGTTGATTGGTTGATCATTGACCATTGTTTTTGTGATCATCAACCAAATGGGGGTCCCAAATAGAGTTGACCCTTGTTTAGCATTATCAGCTTAGGTAAGCTAAACATTGGTCTAGCCACACATTCCCAGTTGGATAATTATCTATTTTAGGGACAATTAATGATTTCTTGTTAGACAGATTAAAGTAAACCCCTACCCTCCCTATAATTTTTGCAATTTCTTCTTGACTAAAAGGCAAGTCAGTCAAGCTAAATACTCGAAAAGTGCCAATCATATTCGAAAATTTGTGTTCATGTTTGCATCAAGAAAGTTGTGCATTTATTTCACTTGACTTTCTAGTGCCCAAAACAGTTATCGAAGTAGACTTTTCTTTTACTAGGAACATGCATTTGAGAAGTCCGTAATTGGACTGCGGTGTTGAATCTCTTTAGAAGAAGAAGCCAGAAAGTTCAAATTGACAATAATATGTTGGCCAGCTAATTAGGACTGTCAAATGATACATGTGCATGTCAATCTTAACTTCTGCACCGCTCTTGCACTTTACATCTAACCCTTTTTTTTTTTCTTTTTTTGATGATATATGCATATTTTACTGTTAGAGAAAAGGAGCGAATTGGATGGTTTTGTTAGTTTTAGCAAATTCGTAAGCTCCCATTATTTCTCCAGCTAATATCAGATGTGCAATTAATGGTTATGTAGCAATTTATGGGTTTCAGTTTGTCTCGAGGTTTATTAACTTTTTTTTTCTTGTCAAATTCAAGCAAGTGAACAGTTACCTAAATAGTTTTCAGTCGAGGCACCAACAAGAATAGTGAAAGGTGATGAATACTAAAAAACGGATATGAAAGAAGGGAAATAGAAGTGAAAGTTGCTGATGTTACAAGATACGTCCTTGACCAAGCAAATCTGCATGGTCCAATTATCCATTTCCACATAACACGCACGTTCGATCGGCTCGAGCATCTAGTTTTTCGAGTTTGAGTGTTTGAGTAGGCGAGTTATATGTTAGGCAGAAATGTATAGGAAGAATTTCTTTTATTTTCTTCTTCCTTTACTTATAGGAGACGGGTCTTTGATAAAATTAGACAAGATTTTACTTTCTTTAAATTGATTTAAGGTTCTGGTTTGACCACGCGACAAGACCTGAAAACAAGAGATGTTTTTGGATTGATCAGAAAATGACCAGATTTTTTGTGGTCAGAGACATTCATAGTTGTCTCATTAGAGAAACTTCAAAATTAGCAGTGAGTGAGAGAATTAAAAAAAGAAGCAGATTCTTGTTTTTTTTTTTTCCCGTCTTTCTTCTTTTGGGGGTGGGTGTTGGTACGATTGCAACTGCTCGATACAACACTACAGAAATTTACAGTTTTCACTCCAGAAAATACGTGATTGTTTAGCCTTTTTTTGGATTACATATAGGTTTTGAATCTCACCATCAATTACCGAAACTCACACACTCAATCCCATAAACAAAATTTTGTTACCCTTCACCCTCTCTCTAATGCTAATTCTCTTCTCGTTCTCATTAAAAATTCCTCCAACCAAAACTTTCTCCGACTCTCCCTAAGAGAGAGATTAGATTTATCTGGTCTTTTCCCACAGCAACAACACACACACTCTCTCTCTACTTTCTTTTTCATTTGTTCGAATAAAGTATCTCCTAGTCGTTGGAATAAAGTCTCTCTTAGGGTGTCGCTAAGAGTTTTTTCTGACCTAGAATTCTTTAATGAGGGTTTTTTCTTCCTTAATTCTTGAATTCTTCCAGTGAAAATTTTGTTGTCTTTTAAGATTTTTTTGTGAGAGTTTTTTTTCTATCATTTTTTTTGTACAGGAACTGAGATTTTGAGATTTTACATATCTGATTTCACAAATCTAAATTTCTCATAGTCAAATCTAAATTTCATTTTGACCTTGAAATAAATTTTTTTAATTAGATCTTACTATTAGAAAACATGCATAGATCTTTAAGTTACAGCAATTCATATGGGCTGAAAAAATTTTAGAACCTTATGATTTTCATATCTATATACCCCCGTGACATATTGATGCATTTTCTAGCATTAGTGTAGATTCATGACAATAAAATTATGTCTTTTATAAAGAAAAAATCCAATAAACAAACAAAAATTATATGAGTGGGGTTGTTGGTGAATATCATTTCATGTATGCTCTCAATTTGAAGTTTGTTTCGAGTTAAATTCATTCTTTCCTTCTTCTTCTTCTTTTTTCCTTTTTTAATGTTCTTGCAAGTATGCTCTCAATTTGAAGCCCTTAAAAGTCATCTGAGTTGTCTTGTATCAATGTGTTCCAAGGTGTTGGATACTCATAACCTACGTCAAGTGTTAACTAATAAAACACATAAAATGGTGTAAGGAATCCTACTTTGTTGCTGAATACATTTATATGTATTCCATTAGTAATGAGACCAATATTGTAAAAGTACTAGAGAGATTGAGACTAGATGAAAATTCAATTAATTAGAAGAAAGATTATACTAACTCTGAGGAGAGGAAGTATTTTGGCATGGGTGAGGACTAGTAAGAAGTAAAGCAGCAACAAAATTGATCAAAAAGTAAAAAAAGAAATGCAAGCTTTATTAATGAGACAATGACTTCAAGTCTTAAAACGTCAAAATCCTAAATGTGAGCAAACAACAGATAATGATAAAAAGATACAGACATCTTCAATTGATTTTGTGCCAAAGTGATCAGAATCCTCGTTGGGAAGAAGCCCAAATGGTCCAAAATTACACGAACACAACATCTGACGTCAGTTCCTCCTCCCCTGCCACGGCCACCTGCAGATATTTGATTAATATGAATGGAGTCCCAACTTTTCCATGTGCAAATGCTCAAGTAACTTGTACTCTACCAAGATTGAATGCCCGACTGCAACTTGTTTAAAGGGTTAAACTGAAAAGTAAATTTCGATGCCAAGATCTTATAGACAAATCATGGAAATGCCAAAACAATTTCCTGATATTTGTTTCTGTGATTTCTAATCCTTGTGGTAGTAAATGTGATCATTAGTCTTCTTCTATCTATCATAGTACAGGCAGAAGTCGAGGATTGAAAAATTTAAGACCATCAGCATCTCTTCTCCGTGCTCAATGTTTCCCATTATTAAAACAAAACTGTAAATATAATACAAGAACTCCCTCGCATTGTCACTTGTCATCTAGAAGTTTGCTAATTTTTTCACGTCAAAATCAAATCGCTACGGTATGTTTTTTTTTAAAAATTTTATAAAATAGCAATGCAAACAGAAGTATTATTCGTTGAACGTACATTTGAAAGTCCCAACTCAACTTGTAACATGTCTAAATCCTAGATTTTACACTACAGAAGAAAGACCTACTGAAGTTCCCACGGTTTAGGTGCCTGCCAACCCACTTGGTCAGATTGCAACACACCCATGTTTATGTCTGGGTTTCCCAAAGCCAAACTAGCTATCAACGTTGGAGTTTAATAGTACGACCTTCTTGTTGTTGAGGAAAAGTTCACCTTATAAAGATCTGTACATCTTATTCTCCAAACGTTAACTATCATACTAGCGTGTCTTTTCTTAACTCTTTAAACAATTGCAACTTTGCAACCCATTTTATATTATTCATCGAAAAAAAAGCAGAGGGAAAATAATAATAATAATAACAATAATAATACACGTGTTGACAGCCCAAATGAGCTCTAGAGAATGCAAGACACAAACAAAAATGTACAATGGTCCTCCTCCTAAGGGTAAATTAGTGGGCTGCTGCTGCTGCTATTGCCATTTGCCAGCTATAGTCTTAGTTGTTTAATCCCGTCGCTTGTCTTTTAGCTGTGGCTGTGGGGAAGGGAAGAGCTTCTTTTCTAGGAAAGTCTTTTCGAGTGAAATTGTGAGAAAGGTCAAAAAGTATGGAACCTTACTGACTGGCACCTGAAGTATGTAAATACTAAAATCCAAAATATTCATTAACAGTTTTCCCTTTGGATAATGATATGCTGTCTTGACATTGAATTTTTTTTAACCAAAAAAAAAAAAAAGGGCCCGACGGATAATAACTTTACAAGTTTGCCTAAAGAAACAAGCATAAAATTTCCTACATATCCCTGAAGCTTCAGCTTCTGGCTATTCATATTTTAATAGAAATGTAGGATTCTTCTTAGATCTCTTTCTTCAAGTGAATTGAATACTAGTAGGATCACATGGACCATTTCCTCTGAACATTAGTACTGCTACTACATCGAGGAATCCTCCGTTGTATCTCTTTCCTTTTTCTTTTGTTGGCTACAACTGAAAAGGCAAAGAGACCTTCCAAAAGGGCAAGTGAGAAGTCAGGTAGTACTAGTTTTTTTGGCTTTGTATTTAATTTTATTGCTACTGCCGACAGTTTTTACTACCCTTAAAGGTCAAATGATGTGATGAGGTCTCTAGCCTCTAATTCTCTTCCACTGAGAATTCAGCTGGAGAGAGTTATTATTGTGGTTGAAGTTTTCTCCAAATCCGAGAGTGTGGAATGTCATGACAATATGCCTCTTCTTATCGCTAGGGAGTTGATGGTGATGACCAGAGAGTTATTTATTGTCTCGAGAAATATGACCCTGTCCAACTTCGCAGCTTTTATACGAAAGAATTACACAGGGAACCAGTGTCCTCCAACCTACTTTTAGCCAGAGATTGGTTCCGCAAAACCTAACAAGATCAAGGAGAACCTCTTACATCCTTCCTCTTCCTCGTTAACTTCTACATTTCTGTCTCTCTCACCTTTTACCTTTCTTCTTCTTTTTTTTCCCCTTTTGTTCTTTTTGTGGTTTGCAAAGAGATGGATGGATTAAGTAAAATTAAACTTTGCGGAATCTTCCGTCTCTTTTCTGTTCCACTCCCTTGCCATGTTCGTGAAAAATGATTCTAAGAAATATTCGATATCTCATGCTAGGTTTGAAAAATTAACATTAATATTTCCAACTCGAAATCCAAAATTAACATTTAGTGGAATATACAAGCTACTTCTAGAGTAGTTGACCACCAGAGAGAGTTTAAAAACTTTTTTTGGGTGTAGGTCAAAAGATCGAATCCTTCGACCTATATTCTTGTCTAGAATTTCCTGAAAATTTCACCAGCGAGTGCCATTACACCCGTCTGGTCCGGTGGCATTCCAATCCTAATGAAACAACTATATTTTGAATAATTTCGGAGAGAATCTCAAATTCGCCATATGCCACTCTTAGGCTAACCAGCATGTAATGACATAAATCCGTTTCAATGGTAAAGGAAGAACAAAACACAGCTCACAATAAATAAAATAAAATAAAAACGCAGCCCATATGCAAAATACGGCAGGGGTTTAATAAAAAAGGGCCAGCTGACGGAGGCAGCTGCTGGATTTTGAAATCATGATATTCAAATAATATGCTTCGCGTTGTGAAAGAAGCGTAACATATTCTATCCAAAGTAAGGACACAACGTCTCTGCTTCCCCTGAATCTTGATTTGTTCATTAGCTCATGAAGCTCACAACAGATTCCAAGTTCATACAAGCAAGACACCAGCTAATGTTGAAAACCAAATGCTAGTACAACTACAGCTCAAAACAGTTTACTGCGCCTCTAAGAATTATAAATCAGCAAGACGAAACAGTACATTCATGAAATAAACACGATGAACAATATCCTTCCTCAAAGTTATCTTCGCGTTTTGGAGATCACTGGAATCCAGACCAGTAGATTCTGCCCTCCTGCATCAAAATTAAATTTTACTCCAAAAACCTCCCTATTAGATAAACATACAAACTAGTCATGTTCCACTCTACTGCCCCTGGCGGACAAAGCCCTGAAAACAATTCTGTGGAAATTCACCAAACAAAATTGCCAGCCAGTTAGTTATTTAGTTAAAATATTTCGAAAAACAGAGAGCAAAATGTGAAGAGTTAGTTATTTAATCGATGAATTGAAAGGGGTAAACTGTGAAGCACGAGATCAGCAATTTAGTGCCAAAAACTTGATTGGAAAGTTTGAAAGGGATAATCTGACTTAAAACCAAAATCATCATATGGCATACAAGACTCTTGATATACAGACACTGAATAACAGAATCAAGTTCAGAAGACTGCTGGAAAAGACTAAATAAACATGCTGGGCAACGACGACAGACATTCATGTTATTGACCATGGAATGCCTAATATCATCAATATACCTATTTTTACTACAAAACAACACATGATGCAGCATGATAGGCAATATCAACTTGTATCAGAATTCAGAACATAGCAAAAACACTCTTACCTGCAATACAAGCAAGTCCATTACTATATCAAGCAGCATCAGCAGCCACTCCTCCAATTGTTTTGGTATCAAATATTTCAATCCAATAGCCATCAGGATCTTTAATGAATGCTATCCCCTTCATTTTTCCTGTAACCAGTGGCCAATTTAGACAAGAAGCTAGAGTATTTCACAAGATAGAACTAAAAATGCTTAGACAAATCACGCAGAAGTAAAGAAATTTAGAGGTATTGTTGCTTTGAACTTTCAATATAATGTTGATGTACTTTAAACATATTGAACAAAAGAACAAGGATTGACACAAGTGCCCTCTAAACTCTAAAGTGAGAGGAATTGATACTAAAATGTCCTCTAAGATGACATTTATCCACACTTCCCCATGAGGAAACCATTCACAACCATCGGTAGTTTAACTACCCCTCCCCCTGGGACCCCTTCCATCTAGTGGATGAATAAGATGTGTAACAACATGAATGAAAAGCCTGTTCAGCAATAAAGGAGATTTATCAATATGCTATGTTTCTTATCACGTCAAGTTATTTCATCAGGCCTATGCTTTACTCTTCTTCATAGTTTGGAAATGCCCCAGATCCACTTCCTCTCTTTCTTCACCTTCTATTTTACATCCTAACCCACTTTCAAGGACCTGCTCCTCATGAAATTTGGATCTTGAAACCAACGAAACCCAGTCATGGAATGCGTCCGAATAAAAGAAGAGAGGGAAAGAGAGAAAAGGAGACAAGAGGCTAGACATGCACTGCAAAGACGCATCTAAGGTTGCATTCTCTCAAAAATTTGGATAGAGTGACCATGCCTGAAGTGAGCAGAGAGCAAAAGTTTTTCCTTATTTTTTTACGCAAAGCACAAAAGTAAGAGGTCAATGGTAACTACAATCCAAAAGTCATTTTTTCTTCATGGCAACTGATATCCAGGAAAAATATTACTTAGTCTAGACTCAAACAGGTCAAGAAGTTTGTTATCTATAACCTGCTGATGGCACTTGATCAGGATGCAACCTTCTATAAGGAAAAATGGGCAAAAAGAATTCATGTAACTTGTCCACGACACAGAGTTTGTTGTCCTGTAAATTCTTCCTAGCAAGACATGCAAACAGTCCAGTATACAAGAATTGAAAGTACAGATACATCATGCAATACACAAAAGGTTATACAAGTTCATTGTAAAGAAGGGAAGAAAAAAAGATTTAGTTTCTTGATGATGCTAAATATGCACTAAATAGCCAAATGCTGAGTTCTTGTCATCTATCCAACAATTTCATGTTAAAGGAAACATGGCTTTTTAAGAACTCAAATTCCCCTTAATTTCTTGTCATATCAAGTTAAGCACTTAGAGTAGATAAGTCACTTCCTGCTCTCACTCCATATGTCCAACTTCAAAAATCATATAAGGATTTTCATCTGATTCTAAGTAAATTTCTTGTCCCTTCTAAGGTTTCACATATTTCAGAGGAAGGAATATTCTAGTGAACAAATACTTTCTGTGCAAATATGGATGCATGACCTCAAGATACAAGATCCATGAACTGAAAAATTCACGTGGTAGCATTTAGTGAGTCGTTTCTTACGACATGGCATCTCATAACATGAAGACATTCCTTAAAGCACATTCACATGTATTTGCCAACATTCTGGAAGTACAAAATTTTATACTGAAACTGAATACATATGAGGACATAATTACCATCATCAGGTTTTTTTACGAACTCCACTCCTAATCTTTCAAATCTCTGGCACGCCTTGTAAGTGTCGTCCACTGTGATGCCTATATGTCCTGCAGAAAATGACCCAAGTTATGACCAATGATAATGAAAGTAAACATCTACCAACTGCAATTCCCCAAAAAGCCACAACTTGTTCTCATTGTTTAAATTGAAGAACTGTTACTACAGGTCTTTTCTTCTAACTTTTTTCAGCCAAAAGTACACAGGTACAGATGCAACTTTACATCACTCCACATAACAACTTAAACCAATTGCACATGACATTTAAAGTACCAATCTAAAGACAAGGAATGAAGGCAAAACCTCACATCCACAAGACAAAAAGTGAGCAATTGAGAAAGAAATAAGCCCATCAAAGTAATTATTGATTTACTACTCACCAAACCCACGAGGGTCGGAATTTCCATTATGATAACCTTTAAAATCAGGATCCTTTTCCGTACCCCAGTTACTGTAATGCAAACAATGAATGTCAAATATCATTCTCATAAAAAAGGTGAAGCAGGAAATGAGTTTCCAAGTAGAAACCCACCCCCCAAAAAAATATGAGAGAGAGGGGGGGGGGTAATCCTTACTGAGTAAGCTCTATCGTGGCTTTCCGTCCAAAGGTCCAAGAAGTACGTTCAACTGGATCACTTGGAGCAGATGACGTATCCTAGAGAGCAGGATAGAGAATAGATGATGGAAGAGATGTAAATCATAAGTTTCAAGTCTTTTAACATCTATACTTCAGAACAAACAGTGAACAAGAAGTCCATGCCAAACAAAAAATGCAACTGAAGGTGATCGAGTTCTTCTATAAGTAAATTTCGAGCTGCACCTCATATCCCAAAAAGTATAAGCTAAACTGCATATCTGGAAAATCCAACCTCTTAAGTAACCTGCGATTCAGAAAGAACAACAGAAAGCACAACAAGAAACAACTGCAATGTCAATTAAACTTGACAAAATGGAATTTTTAGGAAAGGTTAAGCCATTTTAAGACTTCAAATGTATCCAAATAAATGCAGAAGGAAGAGCTTGTGGAGAATCATATCCTTTGTCAAAAATGTATAAGAACAACTTTCTGATAACAGGAGCTCTGGTTTCAGCCCCAGGCACATCTAGAATTACAACGGTGGATCATTCTAGCAACTAATCAAGTAAGTCATTTCACCATCCATATTACACATTATCTCTACGTCCCGTGAGATTGTCTAGTCTCGGAAAAAGAATTACACTAACACTAAGAGAGCATATCAAAATTGTACTTGTAAACTACCACAAGATAATCACTAAATTAATCACCTAAAGCTCTGAAGTTAGCAAAAGGTTAAGCATATCACTTTAACTAAATGAATAAGATCAAATTCCCAAATTGACCAAGATTAACAAGAAGAGAATAAGAAGCACTCACGACATGCCCAACACTTCAGAGTAGAACTTCAAACTAGCTTCTGGGTCCTTAATTCGATACATCTGAAAAGCCAAAAGAGATGCAGGGGGAAAAAATGAAAAAGACACAAGGGTTATTAAAGAGATACTTAATCAAATTTGACGGTATAGATTACCGCAGTAATACATGATCATGGAAAATGAAATGAACTGAGATCAAAAGCTTACAGTTTGTTGCAAGATGTAACCTTTGGTGGCGTCATCAAGGTTGGTATTGAGTCCGGGATTGTTGGCGGGTGATTCCTTGGACCCTGATGAAGCCATTACTTGTGATGCTATGAATTTGGGAAAATTAGGAACCTGCAGACAGAATTACCATTTAAAAAAGCTCGAGCAAATGGATGGTATTAAGAGTATCAAAACAGCGATTTTTTTAATAATCATTGATGCCTACTATTAAAGAAAAGAAAAGGGGTGGTGGGAAGTTGGGACCTTTGGCTTAGTTATTATGGGGAAAGGGGAGATGGAAGAAGACGGGATTTTAGATACAGGACATTTGGTAATGAGAATGGTTGATCGAAGAATTTGAGAGATGGCGGTTTTAGTGAGTGAAGCGGCCATTTGTTGCGACAATTGAGTACATCACTCTGGGACTCTGTGCAAATGGAAGCGACATAAACGAGATGAGTCATGAGTGAGTGTACCTGGTGAAGTTTTAGGAGAGACAAAAGCAGCTTCAATTTTCGGATAACTTCTGTGATTTTGTGAACTATATATACACCCAAGCAGTCAGCAGCACAAAGCGGTTTATGGAGATAACAATGGGTTTAACCAAATGCCCCTTGGGCTTATTAACGATAACCACCGTTGACCGAACAAATTGTTTGGATACAAGAAAAACAAAAAACCTCCATTACAAATACACTGTTCAATCTGGTTCACAACGAGGTCTGACGCTTAAACATTTTCCTAATGGGCTGTATATTTTCTTTTTTCTTTTTTTTTTAAAAAAGGTGGTGGATGTAACCAAGAAGTTTTCCTCTAATTGGCCCATAAAAGTAAAAGAAGCTGACAGCCACCTTTGGCTTTGTATAATGAGAGCTGTCTGAGGTTGGGGAGAGTCAATGCATGGTGGCATGGGGCGGAGCCGCAAGTGTCGTCATGCACGGCTGGATGGACGGAACCACGTGTACTGAAGAGGGGGGCAACATGTATCATGCATGGTGGCATGGCCGGAACCGCATATATTTAAGTGGGGGCAATTAAATTTGAGAAAATTAATTTTTAGGTTTAGAAAATTTTAAAATTACCCTTATTTATCCCCACTAAAATTTAATACATTCTACTTTATAATCTACGTTGACCTCCAAATAATTAGAAATTCATAATTATTACTATATGCTAGAATTTTGGATCTCCTTGAATTCAATTGTGGAAGTTATTTTAAAATAAATTCTTTCAAAATTTTCAAATTCAAACAGAAAAAATGATTTTGACTTCTAAATTTAAGAATATTATGAACTTCAAAACTTATTAAACTTAAAAATGAGAGAGAGATTATATGTTTAACAAAAGCATCGATTAACTTTAAATATACTATTACGTCATTTTATGTAATAATGAAAATTGATCCCGTTACCGTAGGATCTTGGCTCCATCACTACATGGTGGTTGATCTCCTCACTCTATGATCTTGGCTTCGCCACTACATGGTGGTAGGCATAATACAATTTTTGTGATCAATGGTCAGTAGTTACTAAGGTGTTGGAACTAGCTGGGGGTTAGATATCTTGATTATGGACAACTTAACATCCTACTCGTGCGTTAGACATATTATTCAAATGATGGCTTGAAATCGTCTGTCTCGTTTTCAATTTTGTCCCGTCTCTGTTTAACTGCTATGTGTATTAATTAATAACTTTTAGAATTTTATTATAGTATTATATTGAGGATAAGTCTAATAGTACAATACACAAGGTAGTTAAATAAAAATGAGACAGACGGAACAGAAACAAAATTTGAAATAGATGATTTGAAGGGTCAAAAACGATAGACAACTTAATATTGGACTCCTTTATTTTAGTTAGACATCTTGTTCAAATTATTTACAATTTTTGGAACTTAGGTTCCGTTTGATAAAACTGAATCTGAATTCTGAAGTCTGAATTCTGAAAAATGAATACTGAAACAATTAATTTGCTGAATTTTAAACACTGAAAAAAATATATGAATGTCTGAATTTTAATGCTAAATCTATTTATACTGTTTGATAAATATTTATAGCTGAATGCTTAATAAGTTTAAATTGATAATTTTGCCTTTATATCCTTTCATTCAAAAAAGAAATAGAATCTATGATTTAATTAGTTTAAAATTGTAAGGTATGAAAATGACAATATTTATTTTTAAATCAAATTAATATAAATGATGAAATATATTATATGAGGAGTATGGAGAAGATATGAAAGTCATTAAAAAGGGAGAAAAGAGAAACTAAAAATCGTTAGATAGAGAATATTAGGTTGTTTAATTAAATAAGAATTTTGAACATAATTAACAAATAAGGGTAGATTTGGTAGATAAGATAAGATAGTTGAAGTAATTCTATTGATTCTTATCAGAATTAAGCATTCAGTTAGGATTCTTGTGCTGAAAAAAATACACACAGGTTCAGCACTGCTTAACAAGTTCAGCAGATAGATTTTCATTTATCAAACACTCAAAACATCTGAATGTCTGAAAAAATTCAGATTCAGCACTTTTTTATGTTATCAAACAGGCCCTTAGATAGGCCCAAGTAAAAGGGCCATCTCGCCTAAGGATGGCAATGGGGTGGGATTGAGGCGAGGGACCCCTCCTCCACCCCCCCGCCCCGCTACCTACAAATTCTCCCCCGCCCCCACCCCTCACCCCCCGCTCCCCCCGTCCCGACCCCGCCCCTTCTCGCTTACCCCACGGGGGCACCCGCGGGCTAATAAAAATTTGTTATATAATTTTATTATAGTTAAATTTTAGCAAATAATCAAGTACTAAAATATCAACACATCACTAAATTATTATTCATTGTAATTTCAAAATTGAAACTTATAAAAACAATCAAACAAAAATTATTTGAATACAATCCAACATGATGAAATAAATACAACCAAAGTAGTCAAGTTTTTACTTTTGGCACAAATACAATCACTAATTCATTATTGTGCTTGTGTTTTTTTTTTTTTGAGAAAAAATGTTATTGTATTAAGTGTAATTAGGGATTTAGTATAAATGTATTAGTAAATTTAATATAACTAATTAATAATTTCTATTAGTAGTCATATATAATTATTAGTATAATTGATAATATCAATTATATTACATATACTAATATATATTATATAATACATATAACTAATAATATTATTATCATAAGTTTGTAACTAATTAAATTAAATATTATATAATTTAATTAATCTCACCTACCCCCTGCCCCAATAGCCCCCTGCGCCAGCCGCCTCCATTGCCATCCTTAATCTCACCTACATCCTATTGTCCTTAGGCAGATCGATAATTTACTCCAACTCGCCCATAATTTAGAGTTCAGTCCACTAGCCTAATCATTGCTGGAATAAAAGATAGAGTAAATTATATATATATTGTCAGTATATACACTATCATGATTAGATGGATAATACATTAGTAAATTTTGAATACCACAAACCAAAAACCATTGACAGATCTTATTCATTGTCAAAAATTGCTCCGAGTCATCCGACACGTCAAATTTTGAATACCACGCTATGCTAATATGGGTGGCTTAAGCCTGATCTTGTTTAGGCTAGCTAATGCTTTGATTCTTTTGGACCCATAGTTGATATTAACAGTTCCAGGATCCTACAGGTAAGGTGAACTTGGAAACTACATGATGTTCCAATATGGCACTACGAAGAGGATTTCGAATGCAGGCTATTGAAGCCCGTGATGGCTTGTTTTGCAACCGAAGCAGATTCAAGACCTGATATCGAACATATCATGCTCAATTTGATCAACATCATTAGTGGTTGGGTGTACTCCCATTACTTTTTTTTTTAATCAATAATCGAAGGAGAAGGGGAATTTTGGAATAGCATTTCCACTGTAATTTTTTTTATTGCAATTGTGTTTGTATGGTATAGTAACAAACTACAAAGACATTATGAGAGGTCAAAATTCTTGTCCAGCTTCTAATGAACGCCATTAAAGAAAAGGAAGAGAACCAATGTTCAATGATACAGTTGACATGATTTGTTGTAAGTTCTAAGTAATTTGAACAAGTCAATAGGTTACAGATACAATTTCAAAAGCTCTAAGTTCACTGAAATTTTGCTGCATAATCAACGCTGTGAGCATTAACAAAGGACTTATAGTTGTAGAACAGAGGAACAAAAAATCATCATCAATTTTTCTTTGTTTTTTTTTTTATTATGGTAGCCTCGCCACGTTCTGATGCACTTTCATTTATATCTCCAGATTGTTCCAATCTTGCATCAAGGCGAATTCACACCTTTGATAAAGAAACTTGGTTAACAACAGATGATTGCGAAACATCAACGAATGTAATAAATTAAGAACTCGTAGCTGCAAAAGCTTTGTTCAATGTATACGAACTTGGTGTTGCAACTGTTGGGACACTATTGCCAAGAATAGTAGGTGGATTGACAAGAATAATTGAGTCATTCCCTGTTGACAAAGCAATTCCTAGCAAAGAAAAAGTTGGATGAAAACTAAGATGTGGTCAGATGAACTCAGATTGATAATTAGATGAAATCGTCATCGAACTCCAAAATTAGTTAATGGTTATAAATTTTGAGTACAATGCATTTATTTATTTTTCTCAATTTGCCTAATACTAGCTGTCAAATGCAAATGCTTTCTGTTTTTCCTTAGTTTGGCAATTTAAATTTTAATAAACCAATAAAAAAAAGATGAAACATCAATTGTTTATATCTAATGTATTGTCTATATCAATTGTGAGGTGCCAAACCTCACGTTTGAGACACCAATTTTCTTTTTTTTTTTTTGGGATTTTGTGGGTTGAAAATTTAAAGTGATTTCGCATTTAATCTACCACCTCACCAAAGAGCACTCCTTTTCATCCAAGATAAGTGTTGCCTCCATTAAATGGTGAAAGAATTAGCAGTGAGGAGAGCTAAATGGTTATCTGTAGCCAGGAAGGGTCCTCTTAGTCAAGCATACCATCTTTTGTGTTGAAGGATTAATATTCTCATGCAGCTTATTTCTAACGATAGTCATCAAATTTGCAAAACATTTTGTACTTTAAATTATTACAATCTTTAATATAATATATGTGTTTACATACTCTATTTTCCACTTCCAATAATTAAACTAATTAAACTTGTAATTCGACTTTCTTTTACATTCAATTGGACATGCTAAACACCATTACCAGCGCGCGTCGCGCTATTTATACCTCCTAGTTTTAAAACAAGAATTGATCACTATAGGACTGACTCAGTCTGGTAGAGGACAAGATTTATAAAAAAACATATGTTGTCAAGTTCTTTTTTTTTTTTGCAGCATCTAACTTTACAAATATGTATATATATATTTCTCCCTACTCTACTGAGTCAACACGACAGTATAGTTTTATGAAACCTCTTGTTAGACTAACAATTGGTCGACTTTTTTTTTCATTGATAATCTAAGAAATTAGCCACTTTGAAGAGTGTGGGATTCTTCATTGAGAAAAGAAAGGGAAGATTCGATTGAAAAAGCCACTAAAATTGATTCAAATTACAAGATAACCAGTCCACAACAAACCAATCAGGAAACGTACAACGGATCGCAAATGGTAAGCGGTTTGATTCCACTTAAACAGGTCTCGGGTTCGAAACCTGACGTACACAGTTATCCTTGTTGGGAGACTCACCCAGCACAATCAGGTGTGCGATCCGAATCGACCAACGGATTAATCAGGGCAAAACTCTGAATACCGTGGCAGGTAAAAAAAAAAAAAAAAAAACAAGGGGTCGCAAATTTCAAGATGACCAGTCCACAACAAACCAATCACGAAACGTACAACTGTACAAGGGGTCGCAATCTATTGATTGGATTACTAATTGGAAACTCCCTCTTTTGGCTTAGAAGATTAAGATTAAGATTAGGATTATCTCTTTTTTTTTTTGATAAAATTTAGCAAAGGCTTTCATGTTCATAGACTTGCCAACTGCCAACTTGCCTTTGTCATCCAAGGTCCAAAATGTAAGATAAGCAGTTGGACCAATTCTGAGATTGCATGGTTTAATAGCGTCTCCCTTCTGAATTCCCTTGCTGAATATTCTCTCAATAGCACTCCGCTACCATTTATCCTTCAGCTCTTCAGTGTTCAGACTTAAAAGCAAAAGAAAAGAGGAAAAAGCTTCCAGCTTGAAGAAAATGGAGAAGTCTGGCTATGGCAGAGATGGGATATTCAGATCTCTGAGGCCACCTTTCGTCCTTCCCAAACCCTTGGACAACAATCTTTCCATGGTCTCATTTTTGTTCAGGAACATCTCATCGTATCCAGATAAACCAGCCCTTATAGACTTCCATACTGGCCAAACCTTAACTTTCATTCAATTCAAATCAATCGTTTCCAAAGTCTCTTATGGCCTATTTCACCATCTGGGCATCAACAAAAACGATGTTGTTTTGATCTTTGCTCCCAATTCAATCCAGTTCCCCATTTGTTTCTTTGGGATAATCGCTATAGGTGCCATAGCCACCACCGTTAATCCCATTTACACAGTTTCTGAGCTTTCCAAACAAGTCAAAGACTGCTCCCCTAAGCTTATCATCACTGTCCCTGAATTGATTTCCAAAGTTTCTGGTTTTAATTTGCCGATTTTGCTCCTGGGGTCAGATAAAAATCAAGACTTTGGCAGTAAATTATCCGGGAAAGTCCTGTTTTTTGCTGACTTGATCAGGATAGTTGGGCCAATGAACTGGGATATCTCTAGTACTGTTATTAAGCAATCGGACACTGCTGCATTGTTGTACTCTTCTGGGACAACTGGTATAAGCAAAGGTGTAGTCTTGACGCATGGGAATTTTATTGCTTCCTCATTGATGGTGACTGCTGATCAAGAACTTGCAGGGGAATTGCATAATGTGTATTTGTGTGTTCTGCCTATGTTTCATGTTTTTGGGCTTGCTGTTATCATGTATGCACAGCTGCAGAGGGGTAATGCTGTTGTTTCAATGGGAAAGTTTGATCTGGAAATGGTTTTGAAAGCTGTTGAAAAGCACAGGATCACTCATATGTGGGTTGTGCCACCAATCATATTAGCTTTGGCTAAGAATAGTGTGGTTAAGAAGTATGATTTGTCATCCTTGAAGCAGATTGGATCAGGGGCTGCACCACTGGGGAGGGAATTGATGCAAGAATGTGCTAAAAATTTCCCTCATGCTCTGGTTTTTCAGGTAGAAGGTTTTGCTCAAATTTTGGTTCCTTAGTCTATGTTTTTTCGGCTGAGAATGTTAAGATGCTGTTATCGGTGAATCATGAAATTTGTCTGATAACATGCTTGATGTACTAGTAGTTAGTCAATGATTAAGTATCTTAGCAAAGGAACAAGTTTAGAAAAGACATCAGACTTAGTAAATAAACCTTTAGTGCTTGGATATAATAAAGAAAATGAATGAAGGAATATTTGGACCTAACAAACACAAGAAGTCGAGAGATATTTAGATATACCAACACAAGAAGTATTTGGATGTACTGAGTACAAGAAGTCAAGAAATACTTTTACTTTGTACTATGGTGTATACCTAATAGGACATATATCTTTCTGCTTGTTGATACTTACGAAAGCATGTAGCATGATGAGCTTGTGAGAATTTTTTTTTTTTTTATCAGAAAGAGAAGATTAGATCCTTCATTAAGCTTTTGCATAGTTTACATATCTTTGTTGATTGATGATCAAAGTTCTAGTCCACCTGATCCTGAGATTAAAAGATATGGATGTGAACTGTGTGAAATTGATAGTTAAGTCATCTACAAAATTGTCAAAATCGTCGAAACCTTTAAATATTGTACTATTGAATCAGTGGTCATAGTTTGAGTTTATAATTCTTGCATTTTGAGGACAATTCATTCTAATTAACTTACTGGCTGAAAATGAATTGAAGTCAATACAACTGGATACATTAAATTGGTCTTGAGGTGGATAATTATTTCAGAGATCTTCAGATTGAATAACTTCATGCTCTACAGTTTCAAGTTTAGTTTTTTTTCTCAGAAATAGATAGATATAGAAGTTGAAGTCTGCCTTTGCTCATAGCTGCATCTCAAGTTCATCTATAAAGACATTCTAGTCGTGAGAGAATTTGGATAGCTAACAAATATTCATTTCCTCCAAAAGATGGTGTATCAAGCCTTTTTTTGCATTTGTTTTGCATTGAATGAGTTTTTTGGATTGGGTAAGTGTGTTATAGTACAAGAGTCTTCTCTCATTTCAGGGCTATGGTATGACAGAGACTAGTGGGATCGTCTCAGTGGAGAATTCAAATTTAGGCGCTAGACACTCTGGCTCAGCAGGAATGCTTGTTCCAGGAGTTGAAGCTCAAATAGTTAGTGTGGAGAAATCGAAGCCTCTTCCTCCAGGCAAGTTAGGTGAAATCTGGGTTCGGGGACCAAACATGATGCAAGGTAAAACTGTGTTTTTACATCTAATATTTAACTTAAATTAGTTGTTCTTAGGATGAAGATAGGCAAAAGCTCCAATTTCTAGTGATACCTAATCTTTGTAAATGAAACTAATGTTGGAGCTATAAATGATTATAATCTTTAAAGATCCTGAGTTTCAAATTAGCATTTTTGGTAATAAGCTATACTGGAGCAAAGTGGACTACCATCTTTTACATTTAATGATACAAGAATAGAGGTTTCAATTTACAAAGTGTATTCTTTCCTTTTCCTTAGTTTGTCTCGGTATGTGTTCTGTAGAATTTTAGTAACTGGTTCTGAAGTGGTGTCCTAGAGGTTTGGCTTGTGTGTTTGAGGTGCACGGATTGCTTCATACATCTATAGTAAATTTGAGGGACTAGTGGCCACTTGTTTTACAAATTAAGTGCCAATGGTATTTCAGCACACTTGTTAGCATTCAAACTGTGCATGTGTGCTACTTTACTATTGTATATAACATTATTCATGTCAGTGCTATTTTCATATCATCGCTCATCTGTGTTAATTGTCTATTTTATATTTTCAGGTTATTTCAACAACCCACAAGCCACAAAGCTCACCATCGATAAACTGGGATGGGTGCATACTGGTGATCTTGGATATTTTGACGAGGAAGGACAGCTATATGTAGTTGATCGTATTAAAGAACTCATCAAGTACAAAGGTTTTCAGGTAAGTAATTGCAGGAAGAATCCATTGAGCAGGAACAAAAGACAGATACAGTGGATATATTAACTTTGAAATTCAGGTCACAGATCATTAAAAAATCAATAGCACTGGATTGTTAATGCATTTTTTGTCTCAATAATTGTTTGTCCATTTTTCCCAGGTTGCACCTGCAGAGCTTGAGGGGCTGCTAGTTTCTCACCCTGGAATATTAGATGCTGTTGTCATCCCGTAAGTAGTTGTGAACAGAACTTTTTGTGCAAGAGTTTTTTTTGTAGAAGTATTACATAATATTTGGGTTATACAAATTCACCAAAAATTGATTCAAATGTATAGATTTCCTGATGCTGAAGCTGGTGAAGTCCCAGTTGCTTATGTTGTCCGCTCTCCCAATAGCTCACTGACTGAAGAAGATATTAAAAAGTGCATTGCAGATCAGGTATCATTAGTTAAAAAAGGCTTTTAGTTGCATATTATCTGCAAGTAAACTCATAATGTTGTTTAAAAAATTTGAGGAAAAGAAAATGTGCTCAAGAGCCAGTAAAGATTCTCGAGGACCTAGCAACAAATGCCTCGGACTGTTCTGGCTCTATAGACACTCTTGGTTATCAAATTGGGAACTTAGATCTGCGGGATGGGTTAGGAGCAGTTTCTGGTGGGATTATCTGCAGTGTTGGTGTCTGTGCACAGGAATGAGTGCTTGATTGTCACCAACGAAGCTCCCTGGTTGACTTGCCTTTTTTCAATATCAGCAAGCGGGATCTTGGATCATTTTGATTAATCTTTTAAAATAACTTTCACCACTTCAGTTTCGACTTGGCCAGGACAAACAGTGGAGAGAAACCACTTTGTCATTTTGAAGATGATGAATTGCATATTGAGACAGAGAGAGAGATCTTTAATTCATGAGATTTAAGGGGCAATATGTAGGTTCTTACTTGTTCGGTTCTTTCGCATGCTTGACTTTCCATTTGCTTACACTACTACTATAACTGTTTATCGATGCTCGAAATGTTGGAATTTTTTAGATATGGTCTCTGGGGGAAATAGTCTGCATTTTTGTTTTACAGGGAGCACCTGCTATAACCTTCTTTCTTTTTATCTCTCCAAATTTTTTAGGTTGCGCCTTTCAAAAGACTGCGAAGGGTGACATTCATTAACAGCGTCCCAAAGTCAGCTTCAGGCAAGATTCTTAGAAGAGAACTTATTGAAAAAGTGAGATCAAAGATTTAGGATTCTGTTGCATGTTTATTGCATGGTCCGTGTTAAACAGAAGAATGGCACTATTCTATGAGTGCTAATGTTGTAATAAAACAGAACAATTCAGTAGAATCTTGATGACTAATGTCTTCTCTTCATTCTTTTAGGCCCTCTCTCTTTTTTTCTGCCAACCAGGTCAACTATGTATTATCTTAGGTGATTGTTGAGCAATTCTCGTTAAAGCATATATTCTGGTGAGAAAATTGTTTAAAAATTTTGAAATTCGGATGTTCAAAAGTGACATTAATCTGTTACTGTGTTATTCAATTTCATCATTTCAATTACCAAATTTGGCTAACACATTTTCACCTCTTCTTTTGGCTACCACTAATTTCCAACGTCCAATTTACTATCAGTATGAACATGGCACAAACTTTGTTTAAGACCTTTAAACCATAGATGTGCTCCTATTTAGTCTTTAAACTTCAATTTTAGATACTTTATTTTTTAATTTAGAATAGTAAGTAAGTGATGCTCAAAGTGAGACAGAACATTTCGTTAGTTTTGATGATTCTGTCAGTGATTTTACTAAAGTGGAATTGATTTGATACCGTAGGGGATGAAGCATCCAAAATTAAAGATTAAGCACCAACTTATGAGTGCATCTATAATTTAAGGGTTTAAAGTGAATTTTACCCTTGAATATAGGCAGATTTTGCTTCCCTTTAATTTAAATACTTTTCCAATTCAATATTACTTTTACCCCAAAAAAATGACTCATGAGAGTTTGTCTAATGTATGCACCAGGTGCTTGTTAAGATATAATTCATGAGCTAAATTTTTTTTTTTTTAAAAAAATAAAGTTATTTAAGGAAAGGATATAAACACAAGAGAAGGTAATAATTACTAATGCGCGCATTCACATGGTAGGTTGGATATGTCGGGCATTCAATAAAAAAAAAAATCTAAAATATAAACTAAGAAAGTTTTCCAATTGTAATTAATAGACTAAAAGAAGAATCTTTGAAGCAATAGATGCAGGGCTGCAAAAATGTCAGCATAATCTAAAGCTTGACTGCATTAAACTTTGTTCAAGTGTGGGTCTAGTTACAGCTAATTACATGAATAAACTAATCGCGCGAGCTTGTCTAATTTGGTAATCGAATTTTGCACTACTAATGTGCACCAAAAAAGAAAAAAAAAAACTATTGAGGTAGATGTTTAATTTATTGCAGTTTTAGTATCTAAAGAATTAAATGCACCAAATTAATACCCAAATATTCATATAATTATTGCATTTTACGTTCATAGTGAGAGGGCAAAGCATCTTTTGCACAAGTACTAATGAATTAATTGTCAAACGCTATTTCTTTTTCTTGATACACATTCAAATTTCAATTTTAATTATTATACCTGCCATAATTAAGGGGTTCCTTCCTTCCTTTTTGATAATATCTAAAAGAATTTAATGTACCAATCCAGGATGGATGCATTTTAACATATGATATACAACAAGCAGACATTTATTACTTGCTCTATAAATACATCACTCCAAATACTGGATTTCCTTTCCAATTGCATAAAAGGGAACAAATCTTTGTGTCAGCACGTACGTTATTAATTTATAATAAAAAAAAAGAAAATATGAATATGAATTGATATCATATTGCATTACAAATTCAACCTCATTGTACTTGTATAAATATAACTACTTCTCCAGCCAATAACGATTCAGAAAATGGTCTCTTCAAACACCCCATCAAATGTGCCAAAGCCCTCAAATAGTTCCAAATTTGTAGGTCCGAGAATGAACAATTTTTGCAAAAAGGCTTCTTCTGATCGACATCCGAACGTGCGTGGCAAAGATAGAAGAATTGTTTTGCCAATAGGATGTGCTGATCGTGTGTTTGAGCTCAGAAAAAGGCTTGGTCATCGTACTGCCGGCCAAACTGTGGAGTGGCTTTTGATCCAAGCCAAAGCCTCTGTTGATGCTGTTCTTAACACAAATCCATCAGCCCCCCAAAATCAAAATGGTCCTAAAGTCATACTATATCCTTATCTGTCTCGTCCGACTTTTATTGCACCTGCAGCCATCATCTATCCACCTCGTACTAATCAAATTTCAATCCCTTCCAAATTTTTGCAGGAGACGAAATGTCTGGTTCAATTTCAATGTCCAAACCTATTTTAACTTCTGCGAGCGATGTGGAAATTTCTGCTGATGAAGTTGCGAGGTTCTTATTTGGAGATCATGGTGGATATGCCTTGGAGGAGGATCAACAAAAGGAGAGAGAATGAGCAACCAAAAAATACCAAGGAAAAAAAAAAATAAAAGAACTGCTGTATGTTACAAAAGAATGCTAGTACCTATGTTGCGAAAAATAAATGTTGTTATCATTCTCTTCTTGTAAAATATCAGGATAATTACTAGCTGTTTATCTCATGATCCTCCAATTGTTTCAAAAGATTCATACAATCCTGGTGTGGTTTATATAAAGTGAAAAATGAACAAAAAGTACCTCCGTTATGGTGATTGACCAAACTATAGGGGCTGGGGGTTCATATTAATTTATACAGTACTTCTTAACATCCTGAAAAAAAAATCTGGCATTTAAAGAGTGACTAACCAATTAGTTTGGTAACAACGATAAATAAATCTACATTTTCAACCGATATCTGAAAAAACAAATCCCAACTTAATTCAGATTTTATATGATTATATTGATATATATTATTTCATCAAAAACTTTCAGGAGGCATGAACTCGTGAAGGATCACATCATAGAGCACCTAAATCAATTGCTTATGCAGTCTATATTTGTTTTTTTTTTTTTAACTAATTCTAGTTTTCCAATTTCCACATTCAGCAGAATTATTACATTGAAAATTTGTTGATGTACAGTTAATCAATTTCAATTAAAAGTAAGATTCTCATTGTAGCCCTACAATCTCTTACAGTTTTAGATGAGTTGCTTAATGATGTGTTTTGCATAATACGGTGAGTATAGGAAGAGTCAACTCCAGAAGGTTATGCTGTTGAGCGTGGCCTATGAGATAGTAGATAATCAAGATTAGCCTACTTAGAAGGATGCTAGAATTGTCATAAACATTACCTTTATATCTGGACTATGAGTAACACCAAAACCATCAAGCTGAAAGAAATGCAAATCAAATAGTTCAATTTGTTGATCTTGATGGATTTATGTGTTTGTAAGACGGGTGAAAAACTCGTTCAACCTCTGATCTCTTTTGCTCCATTTTTCAAAGGGGTCAAAGTTAAACATAATTGATGTTTGACATATTAATAGGATTTGAAAGAAAAAGATTAAATGAAAATGAGAGGAAAAGTAATAAATTATCCTTAAAATCAAGAGTTAATCTTATATATAGTGACAATATATATATATATATATATACAATGGCGGAGCCAGAAAAATTTTCAGTGGGGGCAAAAGCAACACTAAAATTTTTTTCCTACTCTTTTGTTAGTTTTTTAAGTGAAAAAATATTCATCAATAAGTTAAAATGAAAAAAAAATTTGAACTTATTTCAAATAGAATTTTGTGACCCACATATCCTTTTAAAATATTAGTTCATGAACCAATTTAAAAAATCACGTAATTCTTTCACTTATTTCATAAAAAAACTTTGGAGGCACACTTAGAATAATATCAAAATTTTATACATATCGTAGGAATTTAAGGGGGAGCAGTGGGGGGCCCGTGCCCCCAGTGCCCCACCTTAAATCCGCAGTGTGTGTGTGTATATATATATATATATATATATATATATATATATATATATACTACCATAATTGAATGCATGACAAAATATATAAATTTAGATTTTAAATTCAAAATCAGATTAATTTTCATGTGTTCAACAATACTGATAATGTATATAATAGTGTGTTAGTTGTTGAATAGACAATAAATCTAATTCCTTGAGCGCTCCTTTGGTAAGATGTGTCAAGATCGATCATCATCGTTTATCAGAATATCGACTATTTGTTGATGAAACGTAAAGGTTACCAATTAATTGGATTCACCGAGGCAGAAAGCAGGCATCTTTATTCATATGCGATGTCGCAAGAGAGGCCGCTACTGGTCCGGCAGCTGCAAATACATGTTTTTAGATCCATCTTGCAGAAATGCAAAACCACAAGATAAAAGGTATTTTCTTACTCCGAGAAATGCCTGAAGCAAAGCTGTAACTTCCTATACGTTAGTGATTAATCATTCACGTCAAAATGAAGAAAGAATCAGACAACAATGCATAGTCTTGTGAACCATTAGTAATCGGACCGAAAGTTTGTTTATAATGAAACCATAGGTTCAACATTCGAGCATGTCTGACAGGATTCAAAGATCAGCTGGACTTGCAATATTGCAGAATAAGATTCATTCATAACTTAGGTCAGATTTTGAACTATTGCTCCAAAAGATCACGATTTCTTATCATGCAACCATCATCAAACACTTAACACCACAATGGTCATTTTAGTTTTCTTTCATCACCACCATATGACTCATTACAAGCATCGATCCTTTTTTAGGTTTTCTTGGAGAAGCATATGCTTCTCATTTCGTTTCTTCTTTAGGCTAGCTTCTACTACAAACTGATCTCTTGTGATTGTCAATGTGGTAATTGAGTTTTTATATATCAACACAAACAATTATGTCATTGGATTCATACACATCTTTATCGAGGGTCAAATATTGCAAAGTGCGTATATAAGCCTGATCTCCGAGGAATGGCCTATTGAGTTTCAGACTGGAAAGTCGACATTCTCACTAGTCCAAGAACTTGACATAACAAAACTTTCACTTACTTAATGTTTCAAATTAAACTAACATTTATGCTCAACAGACATTCGTATGTCTGCGTATTACATGACCACAGACTATAAAAAGTGTAATGGATTGTAGACTTTCAAAGACATTGGACTATGTCAAACACTACACATGTTAAAACTTCCACACGACTGGCTAACATATCACTAAGCATATAGTCCGAAATGCATATTTTCTAATTTGTTAAGTATTAGACTGACATTCAAATGTTAATCATTTGTTTATCCAGGATAAAGATCAAACCTGTTGTCCAGCTTATAATTGAACTGCATCTTGCTTTGTAACGCTAACCATGTGTTTACTTCGAACAATTGCTCGGATGAACTTGTGAATCATCACTAATGTCGGGGAAACATGACAAACTGTGAAGTATTACAGCTGCCATTTAATTGATTTTAATTACAAATTGTTAACTGGAGAGACGTCCGAACATTAGCAATTATGTGTTTATTCGTGTGTGAGAACAATTAATACAAAAGTGTCATCCGCCCTATACCTAATGTTACGAGAGTTATATGGAAAATTAGCCTGTCTTAGAATCACGAAATGTTGAAATCAAAAAAATTTCTCCAAACAATTGACTTCAAGTTCGTAAGAACACGAAGGAACTAGATAATGATAATTTAAACCATGCATATATATATATATATATATATATATATATCAGATTTCTATCAACAGAAAGACGCATGATCCATTTCGAGGATTATAAAATAGGCTTAAGAGTGTCCTAGACGAGCATAATTTTGCTAGTAATGACAGAAATCCAAGTGTACTTCATAAGTAACAAACGCCGGGTGATGTTCCACTGAAATTTCTTCTGTTTCAAGACCCAAAGAATAGTCATTAATTATGAGGATTTCTACCCACATTGAAAAGTAAGTCACATTTAGGCCCATTACAGCTTTTTGGTATTACCATACAGTTGACAAGGTTACTGAAAAAGGACTATCCTGATAAGCTTGTTCATTAGATGGAAAGCAACATTTCACAAGTACTCCTATATGATGGGGGTTCACCATGTGATGACTGCAGGTTGATCAAATGATGTGCCCATGATATGTTAGCCTCCTAGTATACATTAGCGGCTTTTTAACTCAAACTGCAGATCTTTTCACTTCTTAAAGAAAACACATATCGGAGAAAAAAAAGATGTCACATATCATAAAAATATGATTTTGAGTTCTACTGTACTGTATTAGACTTTTCATCACTTCTCAGACAAGGTGTAACATATTAGAGGAACCAATGTAGCATTAACAAACAAATCGATACGAAATACACATACACAGACAAATACGTAGGGAAAAAAGTCTTCTGTAGTAAATTCATGTACGGAAAAAGCTTATGCACAATACTAGGGCTTACAGATGTTTAAATGCATGTCCGCCAAAGACTTTCTCAAAAGCTCATTAGTCTTTGAAGCTCATAGATCCACATACCTTGGAGGCTAAGGAAGCTGCATATGTCGTAGTACATTTGGCTTGTTCCAAAACAAAATACATACACAGAAATCTAGACCAAGATGGCGTTCACCTGCATCTGCACCCGCACCTCTTCTTTCTCTTCTTTGTCGTCCATTTAATATATATGATAATTTTCGAGTGGGGAAAGAGAGGGGGGAGGGGGGGTTCATGGTAGAGGATTTGTTGCTGGATTAGTGAACTAGTAGTAGCCCTTTATGCTGGCTGCGTCCAGAGTTCACTTTCATGAAATGAAAAGGAAAACAAGGGAGAAAAAAGTAAATTAATGAAGCATTATTGAAGGGAAACAAAAAGATGGATAAAATATATATAATTGAGACAAAGAAGTAAATGAAAGAAGTGGAGGTGCAGGTGCAAATGCAGCCGAAAGCAGCATCTTGGATTGGCTGCTTATCTTCAACTTATGACCAGCCGGATCCATTAGGAAATGGGAGAAAGAGACTAGTAGAAACCTGGATTCAGGCTGTTTTCTCTACTCTATTAATTCTCCACTAGCTGCTATGCTGCTGAAAACCCTTGTTTATGCATGTTTATATAAAGGCCGATCCGGGCTGCTTTTGGTCTACGTGTACGAATATATGCCTTTCCATTATACTAAAGAAAATACTACAACTATTCACTAGTATTAGTATAAGTTTTATACCAACCCGGCCCTGATTGTACTATGGTGCGGGTGGATTCACTAACAGTTTGTTTGGGCTTGGGAGTTGCAAATCGGAAAGATATGAGAAGATATGAAATAGACAGTATGAAGTTTTTTCGTCACTAGGAGTCATGTGAGGATAAAAAGAATAGAAAAGGGAGGATTCGGGATGATGCTATATATTGTTAAGGAAGTTTCTTCCCAATTTGATATTGCTAGGTAAATTTTTGAAGTTTGATGGAAGAATAAACCATTCTTAATTAAGGGTAAGTATATGAAGTTGACTGTAACCAAATCATTAGTCATTTTCTCATCATATATAATCAAGTCCCTTTTCTATGAACAAGATGAACGAAGAGAGAATTTTGGCCACAAAGCATTGGCATGGTAATTTTGTGGAAAGATGCTTCAAAAGTTCACATAATTAATTATCAGAACGATTTGGGATTTCGTCTAAATAACTAACTAGTAATGATTTTTTTAGCTTTTAATGTACATAATCCCCAACCAAAGAAATGTTCTGGCTAAAACAAATGAATATCTGGATATGATGTCCGGCGAAAGTAGAGCAGCATCTATACTTGTGTGTGCGTTTCATATCCAAAATTCTTTAGGGTAGAAAGTAGGATTGCATCAAAACTTTATAGGACTCACGTGATCACTTGCGTGCTCCATAATGGCGACTCTTAATAACCTTCATACTTATGATAATGACCCTTAATCATTCTGCTTCGGGACGGATTTGACAACTTTGCCATAAAAAATGTTGCTAGCAGAGTAAATGCAACTTTCTTTCACCGTCTCGAGAAACCTCAAGAGAAACGTTTAACAAACCTTAACCTCAAGAGTAAATGCAACTTGAAGATCCAAATTTACATTGTGTGTGTCGCTTGAGCATACAGAAATTAAAGATAAACCCTACCTGGTGAAATTGACAAATGAACCTATCATAAGTGATTGTAGTTAACCTCATTATCTGCCTTTTTCCTACATTTTATCTTGAACTACAGTTGTTGACATCCACGAAAATGACAATAGCTACAACTTGATATCACAAAATATCTTAAACTTTTCTTTCTTGAAACGATTGATGATGGTGATAATAGTGAATTCAGGTAACATAATATCTATAACTTGTAGTTGTTCGACATTGCTCATGACAATGAGAGCAGCAACTGTTTGAGGTCACATTACAGCTTTCAATTATTATTATTATTATTATTGTAGAAACATTCATGACATTGACATTGATTCATTGCCAACAATTTGACACCATACATATATATTCCATTTGCACAAGAAAGTTATTAGCTCTAGCCTATTCATATTTAATCTTTATTATGGGAAAAATCTTTAAGTGATTAATTAGGATATTGTTATGAGTGAGACCCCAGACGTTTAGTTGGACAAAGGAAGAACCTATCAATGTAGCACCAAATGGCCTAAATTTCGATTTTCTACTCTATGTGTTATGATTGAGTTTTTTTTTTTTTCCAAGTAAATGGAAGATTTTGAATTTAAGATTTCTTACTTGCAGCTCCTTTCACGTTACCACTCAACTGAATCCTCCCCTCCCCCGTGTTATGATTTTGTTGAATGTTAGAAGATTTTTTTCTTAATCATGGCACAAAGTTAACATGTTCTTCTGACTTGTGAATCATAATTCCCACTCTTCTTCGTATGAGAATTTTGACTATGAGTAACTTGGTACTATGCTTAGTAACACTTTGTCAAATCTAATATGCAAACTAGAAACATATGCAAGCTAAATAGCACCTGGTTATCTTGTATGTTAACAACTAAACATGGGATGGTTTGACTATTAAGGCGTAAGATTGAAAAATAATATTGAGAGAAGTGAAAAATATGGAGAGAAAGTTAAAGACACTAAGCAATCTATGTAATTAGTGAAACTTCTAATAAATATGGTAAAGGTAATAATCCATCGCTCACTTCGTTTCCCTTTGAATGCATAAAAACTACATACATATTTTACAACAAAATAGGGAAAAAAAAAAAAGAACAAATGAAGAAGTAATTGTATGAAATAATAAATTTTCTTAAATTCATTCTTCTTCTACTAAAACTTTTTTTTTTTTTTAAAAAAAAAGGAGTTATTCTACGAATAGATGAGCGACAATGGCATGATGTGACTAATAGATCAACATTTGGGGCATTACTTTTTGTGTTGGGCCAGCTAAAATGGTCCACACCAATTAGGCCACGTGACTGATAAGTTCCTAATCACGTGAACTTTGATGCATCCACCAGTTGAAAGCTGCCAAATGTAACACTGCATCTGAAACTCTACTATCGAGGGCTCAGACCCTCGTGGGCTTTGATATGTTTAGGCTTGGTGGGGGCCCAATATATTCACAGGAGCTTTGGACTTTAATGGAGCCAATTCGATAATGAGTGGCAGGAACCCCTTAACATAAGCCTCACATTTATTCCTCATAAGACTTTTATGATGGGCCAGAATCCAGCTATGCAGCCACAGACAAGAGGGAGAAAAAGTAAAAACTAAAGATTGGATAGATTTGGTATTTGTCCCCAGTCTCCACTCTCCACTGGCCTCGCCTGCAGCTATAGGGCGATTGTTGTTTTTGATTCGGCTCTTAAATCTTTCCTCTTTCTTGCAACTTTTGGTTGCTCTTCCGAATCAGAATGAAATCAGGGCAATCATTCGCGGGTCACTGAAAATATTTGCAAGCCTTTCTTTTTTCTCGGATGGCTTGGAGTCTCTTTCTTTTTGACAATTAGCAGTGAGAAATCTGATTTGACACAGGGTGTGTTTCCTGATCACCTTTCCGTTTGGAGTGCTAATTTGTGGAGTTTTTTGTCGAAGAATATGTACATTTGATATATGCAAGATATGAATGTATACGAATTGATACTTGAACTCGACTCAAACAGTGCTGGCACACTACTCGACTCGAACTCGAACTTGATCGAGTTAGGAAATGGAGGATCGAAAAAAAAAAGAAAAAAAACTCGAACTTGACTCGATGTGGCTCTAACAATTATGTTATTACTTTTTTGCCATTAAAAAATTTAATTAAGCATGCAAACCAGCTTGTAAATTAACTGAAACATAAATGCTTAATGATAATTTCATAATTAAAAATATATATTATTTATATTAAAAAATACTCGAGTACCATATAGTCGAACTTGAAATTCGACTTGCATCCCCACTCGAGCTACTCGAACTCGGGCTCAAGTCAAGTGGTTAACTGAACTGCTCGCGAGTTATAGCCAGTAGCTAGACTCGCAATCAACCTTAATGTAAGATATAAAAATAATTGAAAAAAATGTTTAAAAAAAATTAAAAAAATTTTTGAGAAAAAATAGAGATCCAAACAAGGTTAGTTATTCAGGGTGCGTTTCCATTCAAGCTGTGCACGTGGCTGATGAGAAACTAAAGGGAAGCCAATTCCAGAATCAAGAAAATTCCGGCTTCGGACGTATGTAACTGGTTAGAATTACAATCCACTGATCTGTTTTTTCAATTTTTTTGAGATGGGGACATTGTGCAACCAGCATAGCTAACTCTACATGGACAAGGTTTCGACTATTTATATACATAAAACTTACTTGATTTTGAAAGATGAACCCGAAATATAGTTATGTCAAAGTGTAATAGAACTAAAATCCTCCCAGCAACGGCATCTGAAATATGTTACTACTACCATAATAAACGAGTACAGAGACGAAAAGAGAGTATTCTATTGCATGAAAACTGAGAACTCAAGACCTCAACTTTACCAGAAGTTTAGTAGGTTGTTAAGTTCATAAAATTTTGTGGGTTTTTTGAACTGAAAATTTGAAAATAATTTGTGCTTAATGTATAAAAGTATGGAGAATTTGTGCTGATCTACCGAGTGCTACTGATGTCTACCAAATATGTGTTGCCTGGACAGGACGGTTACCGGCACCTCTGGGTGTCATTGGCCGTCCTACTCCAAAAGTTAGTTAGTACAACAAGAGGTTTGAAGCTTCTCTTCACACTTTGACCAAACAATTGCCATGGGATAAACCCAATAATCTCCCTCCTCGCACATCAGGTAGGTATTAAGTCGAGATAGCATGAATTTTTCGTCAACTCTCAACAATCTTCTCCCCTCACGCATTACACATCAAGCACTAGATTGAGACTAGGGTTGTTGGTGAGCCGAGCTACTCGCGAGTAGCTCGCGAGTAGCTCGGTCAACAACTCGACTCGAACTCGGGTTGACCGAGTTCGAGTCGAGTATCGAGTAACTCGACACCAAAGCGAGTCGAGTTTCGAGCCCTATTTTCCGAGCTCGTGGCTCGTCGAGTAGCTCGACGAGCCAGAGTTAATTAAATAAAATATTTTTAATTTAAATAATATATATTTATTATAATTATAAAATGACTATTATGGGTATAAATTATATGAAATTTACAATATTACCTTCTTTATAATAAAATTCTATAATGGCAAAAAAGTAATAACATAATTGTAAAAAACACTAAAAAGAAAAATGTCTAAAAATTCAATATTACCTTCTTTTCTTCCTTCTCTGTGCCGAGGGCCGATTGTGCGACTTACTTAGCAAAAAAATTCACTTTACCAATCTACACCCTCACTCCGTTCGTCGCCGACGCCGTTGCTCGCCGCATCTGTGAGACTCCATCGCCATCGCCATCGCCTTAACAAGTCCCAAGTCCCAAGTCCCAAATCGAAGCTGCTCTCTGCCTCTCCGGCCTCCGCCAGTCCGCCGCGCTGTACGTCTCCTGTCGGCTGTGTCCTGCCGTGCTGGTTCATCGCTGCCGAGTGTCGAAGACGAAGCACCAAGATCTCACTAGTTCATCGCTGGTTCATCACTGCTCATCTCTGGCTCACTTAGGTAAGTGCTCCTCTGTTTTTGGCTCTGTGTCTCTGGCATTAAAATGGGCCAAGATCGACTAGGAAACTTGGCCGTGGCTGCCATTTTAGATCAGTCTTGGCTGGCTTTCTGATGGCTGGCTTTCTGGATGCAGTCTTGCACATTTTAGGTGCTATGTGAGTCGAGTAAGCACTCAAATTCCCATTTGTGAAGAATCATCTGATTCAATGTTTTTTTCATTACGTTTTCCAGGTGCTAAGTGTGGCCCAGACAACTGATTATCTTTGAATTTGGTATATTCGTCTCCGGCACTTCAAACGCACTTGGAAACTAGAAGTTTATTATAGATCTAGCTTAGTATATCAAGTTAATTTAGTTAACAATTGTTGTAGTGGGTAGTGCCTTGAAAATCTTGTCCAAAATGACTCATCCTTAGTGGATCATAGACCACTCTTTATATCTTAGCTGCTACCTTTATTCAACAGATTTGTGGTGGATTCAGTAACATGCTCTAGGTCTCAAATCTTTGCTAGCAGTATATGAATTATGATTCAATGCATATGCATCACAGACACCTAAATCAGTTTTGTCCTATTGTTGATCACCTTCTGGGCATATGTAAATGGCATCTTGTTCTGATATTGTACTTTTGGGGAACGTCTCTGTAAAAGAGATAATTGTTCTCCCCTCTAGATTGTGCCTCATTGTTGAGCCTTACTTGGTAATTAACTGGATGTGAGTAGATTGACTAATTATGCAGTTGTACTGCATGATGGCTTGAAATAAGATGCTAGTCTCAAGCAAGTGCTTCTTATCCTGTAGCAGATTTATGTGAATCTCTGTCAATTTTTTTTTGAGGTTTTTAATAGATAATTTTGTGAAGGCTTATAGCAGTTACATGTCTCAAGCATCCTTAGTTCTCAGAGATCCATATTAAATGTTGTGAAACTCAGCTCTGCCATTCAATATTTGGTTGGTTGATATGTCAAGTCAGTAAAAAAAAAAACCTTCCAGATGATTAACTATATTCTTATATGAGCTAGTTTTGAGTGCAGTTACCTTACTTGTTTTGTTGGCGTGCTGATATTAACTTGCTGTACAGTTGAGAACTGAAATGGTCTTAGGATAATCAATCATCTTTTTTCTCCCTAACCAGGCACGCCATTTATGTAAATAATTTTGTAGACTTCAGATATGAGCAGTGTACACATTTTGAAATCTTGTTAAAAGGCAACTCCTCCGGAAATTGCAGGACTCCTGTACTTGGGAGATTGAAAGTCTTACTGTCCTTTTCTGAACCAGGAACATATTTTTCTGACATGTTCTTGTTTAAAGCAGCTTTCTTTAGTTAGTAATTAGTGATATTTGTGGGGAAAAGGAATTTCTGGATAGATCTTGGCATTGGTTTCTGAATTGAGCTTGTGGTAGTTGGGATATTGTGGCTGTTTGAGATAATTGTTTGTCTCTCAATTTGGTGGCTCAGCTCATGTTTTGCTGAGTTTTGAAATTTTGTGGGGAATTTTGGTTAGTTTGGGTACTTTTGCAGCACACTTAGGAACTATGATCCGAGGAATTAGAATCATCCATATTTTCTGCTCTTGTGGGCACCTACCGTTGGTGGGTAATTGCTGAATTTGAAAGTTTCATGTCAAGCAATCCAGCAAGTGGGAATTTCCCTTTTTTCTTCTCTATTCTTCTTTGTGGTGAATCTGATTTTTAGGGGTGTTAAAGATGCTAACTGTGGGAGGTAGAATGCGGATACTTTTAGTTGTATTTGTATTGATGAATCATGGATTTTATGCCTCATTTACTCCAGCTGATAGCTACTTGCTTGCCTTTGAATCTTCCCAAAACATCACCTTTGATCTGTTTTTTTCGTCAAATCGAGTCAAAAAGCTTGATAAGACTCGACTTGATAAGGCTCGATGAAAGATCGAGCCTTATCGAGTCGAGTCTCGAGCCTGAGGAAATTCTTCGAGTCGATCTTCGAGTATCGATTTTCTTGGCTCGATCGAGCTCGAGTCGAGCTCGAGCCTCTGTGTGTATGAGTCGAGTCGAGCTCGAGTATAGTGATACTCGAGCTCGACTCGGCTCGATTACATCCCTAATTGAGACGGTATCAACATTTTATCACTCAACAATTCCCCCCGCACACATCTATCACTAGGTCGGAACAGTATCGACCTTTTATCTGAAAGTGTATATTGGACCTTAGGTTGGATCAAATCATCAATAATCTTTCGTTCGAATCTTTATTAGGAGAAGAGGCCGTAACCAAGCGCTCTACTTCTTTTTTTTTCGCAATCGACGTAGGATAAATCTAATAGCACCAAATTAAAAGTATTTTATCGGCAACTACGAGGATATTTGCGATAATGACTATAAACGGTGGATGGTTGCAACGTTTCGAGTTTGCTAGTCAAAGTACCTTTCAAATGAACGAGTTAGAGAACTTGGCATATCTTCCTCTGAATCTGACTTGGCATATCTTTAAAGCCATGGAAACGAGTTAACTCGTACATATGACTATAATACCTAAACAGTACCTAGGCTTGTAATTTAGCTCATGGAATCTGACCCACTTCTGAATTCGGTGCCCAAGTGGGCTGGACAGGGAGGGGACCGAGAGTACTTGAAAGCAGCCACACCTAGCCTCCAGGAGTGGGAGAAAAGTGGAGGAATACGAAAATAATTTTCTGCAGAAAAAATATCGAACTAGGAAGGGTTATTACTATTACTTTATTCCCTAACATTTAGTGATACAATCAGCTTCCCCTATCGTTAAGTTTTAGGCTTTTTACCTACAAAAAAACTAGCAGTCCAAAGTCCAAACGTAAGAGTTTAGTAAAATTAGTTCAAGACATGCTTTAACTCTTAGATTTGTTATCACCTTAAAAGTACTCCTATAGAGTACCATTTACGTTATCTTTTAAGCACTCTATCAAAACGTTTAACCAACTCAGTACATAGAAAGGTTTTGGAGGACACTACCTTCCTCTATTATATAATAATAATAAATAATTTGTAATGGTACTTCGCCATTTTTTTCATTCTTTTTAACCAAGAAAAAAAATCAACAAGGTTCTTCTCTCTTTTTTTTAAAAAATTTTATTGCACTCTTATTATCACCAAGAAAAAACAAAAAGAGGGGAAAGAGATAAAGAATTTTGGAAAGAAGGAAAATTAAAAGGCTTACAGTTCTTTTGTTACTTTAACATCACTCCTCACTCTCACTAAAAATGAGAAGAACCATTGCAACTTTGTGATTTATGTTAAATTATATGAAAAAAGGGTATTTTCATCCAAAAATTTTCAATATAAGAAAAATTATTAGTTTGCTTAATGGTGGGGAGAAAGTGCCTAAAAAATAACGTTAAAAGTAAATTGAAAGTAATACTACAGTTCGAGAGGATAAAGTAATGATAACCCAACTAGGAAAAAGGAATGACCGATTTATGAAATGGTCCCTTTCTTACATTAACAACATAAGGTCTAAACGCATGGAGTTGCCCTTTAATTATGAGTTTACTTGACTATCCCTCATACTTGTAATTTAGTCTTTATACATAGATAAATTTAAGGGAATACCTAAGATGGTGTTCAGTGTTAACGACCAAGTTGATTGGGTTACTTCAAACCAATGCTTTTGGCACATCCCAAGGTGTGTCTGCTTATTTAAAAAAATGTGTGATTATAGTTTTTCACATTATTAAATTACTACGTACCGTGGTGAAGTTGTATGTGTTTATTTTAAAAAAGCTGTAATCATTACATCTGTTAGGAAAAGTTATTGTATTTAAAATTATGATGGAGAATAAGAAAGAAGGTGAATAATTTGAAAACTAATTTTAAAGGGTGTTTTTGATATAATATTAAGTGACACAAAATGTTCACACCAATCCCTTCTCTCCCTTTATATATATAGTATAGAAACACATATAGATGTTAGAAAATACATGAGATTGGCTAAAAAAAATGCTTGAGATTAGCTTTAGAACTTACTAGTAGAAATAAGAGGTTGGGAGGGGGAGTGTAAGTGAGAGGTTCTGAATTCAAACCCTTCCACTTACGTTATACACACACATACAAAGAGAGAGAGAAAGAGAGAGAGATCATTTTTATCACTGGCAATGGTAAAGATCTCATCTATGGTCCCTGTTGGAAATATATAGAGACAATGGGTATGTTTAGATGGTAGATTATTTAAGATAATTTTTTTAAAAAAATATTGTAGCCTTTTTTTAACGTGGTGTATGTAAGATAAAACGGTATTGAAAAATGTATTAATCACGTAAGCAAATAGAAAAGGGGCAAATGCCAACTTCAAATACCAATTTGTTACTGTTCAATGGTAAAGGCCTATCTATTGTACCTGTTCACCACATTACACGAATTGCCTTCAACCTAAATGTCTGAGATGTGGAGACTTAACGTTAGCTCCTAATTATTTGATAAAAATACATGGGCTTGTATCATTTTGTCATTATGATAGCAAGAAGATTTGAGTTTTTTTTTTTTTTGGTTTTGAAGGAAGAAGATTTGAGTTCAAATGCAGGGACATTGCAATCTTGATTTCTATAGAGCCTCTTTCTACCTTGAGATAAAATTCTCTCATTAGAAATTTCATTGTCGGTGTTGTGTGCTCACACTCCTAAAATTCGTCTCCCAAAACTACTTGAAAAATTAAAACTTGATCGAAAATGAGGAGCACTAGTTAACTTCCACCATTTGTGAAAATGTACGACCAAAATATGTGAAATTTACACGAGTTTGTGCTACGTTAGCCTGTGGCCTGGAAATCGACTTGTAGCCCAGCACTACTTGGACTTTTCGGAACAAAAATTACTGTCTTAAGGCCCAAAATTCAATGTGACCATTTCATGTCATTTTACCATGGTCCGAAGGTGGGTGGATCCCCAGAGCAATAAGGGCTGGTTCATGACATAAGATTGGGTTATTAATCCTGTCCTGTGAGATCTCATATTTAGTTACTTTTTTTTTTTGCATCGATAATAAATTTCACCTAATCGAATTAATACTTCATATGGGGATAAAATAATTCAATGTGAGGAGATAGGATTAGTTATTCTGAGATAAGTAGGAGGTGAGGTGAGATAACAATTTAGACCTCTATACCCTACTAATGGAATGTGCTATAGTCTAACAACTATATACCCTACACTATCGCTATCATATAATTCAAGTTTTGGGCATAATTGTTTCTATTAATAACATAATAAATTTTTGGATCAATTTGCCTCTGTTAATAACAAAATTTAAATTTAAATTAATTTGCCCATATTAATAACAAAACTAATATTTGGACTAATTTGCCCCTACTACTAACAAAACTAAATTTTGCACTAATTGGCCCCTAGTGTTTAATTATGTAATCATGTTTTCTTGACCAATTTTGGTTGTAAAAAGATTAAACATGTCAATTGAGACTTATAAATCGAGGATTTGATCAGCTCAAACTTGGCCCAAAATAGAAAAGTTATCCATAGGCTCAAGCCCAGAATGCACAAAGCTAACATCTGCGAGGTTGATTTTAGTCTACGTTTAGGGTCGAGCTTTATATGTTATTAAGCTAGGAGAAACTTGAATGAGACCCAATTTAATTGTGAGCTTGAGCTTTGTTTGACTCAACCCCACTAAAACTTGGCTCGAAAAAGTCTTTATATAAAGGTGCATATTATATGGAACAAATAGCTTAATTACTATATATTATAACAATTTAAAATTTATATTTAATTATTTGATAAATATAATAATTAAACACATAATTAAATATTAATTGCAAGTTCGGGCCAAGGTTCGAAACCCTAATATATTTTGTGAGGCTAGCATAGATCTTATAATATTAGCCCGAATTGCAAACTGCAAAGCTCAACTTCTTGTGACTTGAATTTGTGTTTTGTCAAAGCCCTATGGATACCCCTAATTCTAGGTTTGATAAAAGAGATAATTTTAGTCTATAAATTGATGATCGCACCTCGTTCTATTTCTAACCAAATACAGCGTGAGATGATTTCCTAAAATATTCTATTTAATCTAAAACTAACCAGACATTGAATAACATGATTACTTATCCGAGAATGACTCGATTTAAGATGTGCAATCTTGTCTTATTCTATCCGTAAACCAAACAGACCTTGAAAAGTGCAAGCTTAGGCACTTTTCGAATAGAAGGAAATAACTTAATTTAGGTCATTGAATCAAACACGGACTACTGAATTGATGAATAGGTGGTTAGAGAAGGAATCGATAAAGTGCTAGTAAACTATGTGACATGCCACATGATTCACTGATGCCCAAAAATTCATCACTAAGAACTATTGAAATGGTAGAGAGTAATATGATCTATCATAATACTACTAATTTACAAAAGTCATCGTTTTCTTATATCCGTGGGGTAATCAAGAGACGAGAGCATGCGTGCTCAGGAACTTTACGAGTCCAAGGTTTACCTGACCACAATTCTCCACACCAACTGCCTTCATGAGGGCTGAGACGCGGAGACTTTACCTTCGGCTAGCAATTGGAAAAATACACGGGCTCATATTGACATTTTGTAATGTGACAGCAAGAAAAGAAGACTTGCGTAGTGTCCAGCACATTTTGGGTTAGGTCCATAAGATCTTGATTTCATATACCGTCTTGCTAGTTCATCCCAAAGGGCATCCAACTCCAGAAAACCTTCTCTTGATCCTTGTATTTTGCTGATCGGAAAGCAAATCGTGCAATGATGGAAAGCTTTGACCGTCGTTAAATAAATCAATTCTTATTTGACTTCTATTTTGTTGCGGCGTGACCTTAAAATCCCAGTGGAGTGTTTACAAAGCATTTGCAGGCTGCTTCACAACGCTTCAATAACATCGCTCTAAGTGTCAAATTCAACCAAAATTTGACTGTCTATAATCATCAACCTGTTCGATTATCTCCTCGACAAAGTATCTAAACCACCCGGCCAGTTGTCAGCCCAATAGACCCTAAAAATCCTTACACACGGCAGCCCTTTGCCATCATGGATCAGCACTCCAGCATTTTCTTTTCTTTTTTTTTTATTTTTTTTTTTGGTCCAAAGCACTCCACCATTCACTCACGCATTTTTCTACTTCATAATAGTTGTGGTTTGACGAAAATTCTGCCTTAAATAATTTGGAAAATCATCAAGTTTGACAAACACCTCACTATAAAAAGGCCATTCTAATCTTGAAACGAAAAAGGTGGGAGAGGAAGCCAAGTCTGACTAGAAGATGAGAGAATTGAAAATATCCTGTCCGGACCCTGCATCTTCCTGCTAAAGCGAAGCCCACATGGGAGAAGGACCTAGATCCGACTCTAAACCGCGTACCTGCGTGAACGGCTAAACCAGCGTCCAAGGACATGGAAATTTCGCGGCAGGCCACCCAGTCACCAAACTCAAACCGACACTTGCTACATGTGCATATATATATAAATATATATACATACATATCTCTTTACCTCATTTTACTAAAAAACGACAAAAAAAAAAAATGGATATCTTGCTGAGGAGACTAATTAAACAAATGAAAGAAAGTGGTTGGTTTATTCTTACTTTCCCTCACGTTTTTAGTTTTGAAATTAACAGCTGAGTCTCCAAATCAAGTAGTACTATAATATATGCTGCTACTATCGTCTTCTTACTTAAATCTTCCTTTTCTTGGCTTGAATTGTGCGTAGGATTTTAGACTCCTACATTTCTTTGGTCTAAGAATGTCATGGTGGATTTAGATTATTATATGCCTACGAGATAGAAGTTTGTTTTTCAAGAAGGCCGGTGATAAATGTCAGGGGAAATGCTAATCGCACTCCATTTTTTGTTAATTATATCCTCACAAATTTGTTTTATCATATAATCTAATAAAATGAAAACCATATGATAAAAATAATGATAGTAACGGTGCGATTAACGAGAAAAAAATAAATATGTTTGGATAGCGTATTATTTGAAATAATTACTGTAGTATTTTTTGTTATGTGCTGTATGTGAGATAAAACGATGATTAATAATATAAAAAAGGAAGTTGAAAAATGTATTTATGATAAAAGTAAAATATTATTTAAAATAATGAGATATCCAAACACTATAGTTGGATTGTCAATTATTTCACTTTATTTACACTCACTGATTTCTTGCATCATCAACACATTTTCCAATCACCTTTTTATTTCACACACATCATATCAAAAAAGTGCTACAGTGCTTTTTTCACAAAATTATCTCAAATATTTTAGAATCCAAACAACATTTCCTTTCGAAAGATGAATGGACTTCATAGTAGCATGCACTGAGTAAATACACCTCCTCTTCATCAACCGTGAATCCAGTCAATACAAACTTTATTCCCCATTTGTTTGGCTAATTGATCCGAATATTGGTGTAAAAAAAATCAGTCAGACACTTGTGGGTCTGACAGGTTCTAGGTATAAATCCAGCCCGGCACCTGACACCAAAAAATTTTTTTTTTTTTTTTAGTTGACACACCAAAAAATTTTTTTAGTTGACAAAAACTGCAAAAGCTGGCTGCCGGGCACTCTCTGCCCCGCAGCCAGTCAAATTGTTTAAAAGTGAACTTTCCACCGTAGAAATGTAACCAATGTTTAATTCTTATATTTACTTAATTCCGTCGATGGAAGAATATTGTCAGAAATGCATTCTTCTGTGGCTAATTGATTAGAATATAGGTGTAAAAAAAAAAAAATCAGACAGGTTTAAAAACAACAGATATGTTCCTTTTTTTAAAAAAAGATATCAGCCTGGCACTTGACAGATTCCCTATTTTTAAAAAAGATATCAGGTGCCTTTTTAAAAAAAAAAAAAGATGTCAGGTGCCGGACTGGGTCAGCCCCGCACCTTAATTAAATACATTTAATCAAATCTCTTTAAATTAATTAATTCAATTAATTAAACTAATTAATCCACTAAAATAATTAAAATAATTGTATACTAAAAAACGTAAACTAATTATCAACTATCTTAACAAATAAAGTGAATCGCATTAAACTAATATCACTAGTTTCAAAATTAAGCTATGCGAATTACATTAATTTTATGTATTTATTTTATTAGCATGGATATTATTTCAAATACTTAAATTGCCCCGACTAAATGGCTATCTTAATCAAAACTCAATTGCACAAATTCGTTCAATTAATCCATTCAATTAATTAACCTCGCCAAATACATCTAAATTCATTTAATCAGACCTCTTAAAATTAATTCATTCAATTAATTAAACTAATTAATCCACTAAACTAATTAAAATAATTGTATACTACATAACGTAAACTAATTATCAACTATCTTAACAAAAAATGAATTGCATTAAACTAATTCACTAGTTTCGAAATTAAGCTATGCTAATTACATTAATTTTATATATTTATTTTATTAGCATAGGTATTATTTCAAATATTTAAATTACCCGGACTAAATGGCTAACAGTTATCGTACGTAAATTTTTTTTTGGTTCAGCTTTTTTGCTTCACAGGAGCTGCCTTCTTTTCACTTAAACTTAACAAATTGCTGACATTCTTTTCACTTAACACTTAACACGAGCTTTCTTTCCTCCGCAATTCTTTTTTTTTTCTAAACAATTTCACTGGCAGCCAGCTTTTTTTTTCAGCCTGCCGAATTTTTTTTTAAAACAATTTGACTGGCTGACACAGCCCAGCTTTTGCAGTTTTTATACCTAGAACCTGTCAGACCCACAAGTGTCTGACTTATTTTTTTTACACCAATATTCGGATCAATTAGCCCATTTGTTTGAGCCTATTCTCCATTTATTTGCAATAACAAGTTATATAAACGAGATTTAAGAAATAAAACTCAAGTCAAATTTTATTTTATTTTATATACAAATTTTTCTATAATGGGTGGTCAAAAACATAAAATAAAACATGAAAACAAGGGTAAAAAGTGCAAAATTTTTTTAAAAATATGTTTCCTAGATTATTATGTATCCTTTTCCATAAAAAAAGGTAATTGTTTTATTAGAACTATATTGCAAAATCCCATTTTATCTTGTGTCAAAAGGCAAAAAGTGAAAAAAGGAAAAAAAAAAACTTTTCAAAATTAACTACACACATATCAAACCATGATAATAATCCATGGTTGAGCATAGATGATACCCACAAGCACATATGACACCTGTATTAGACACCATCGCCACATATGAGCGAATTGACAACTCAGCCCTCCATCACCCCCGCCCTCATTTCCACTCTTATTCCCCTCACACCCTCACTCGAATAAATACACCTTCGCTCTCTTTTCTCTCTACCTTCAGAAATATTTCTTACTCGTTCGAGAAAGGCCAGATAGAAACGCCCCGGAAAAAATATATATATATTTTTTAAAAGCAGAAAAAAAATGAGCAAAGTAACCGCCTCTTCCTATCTATCTAAATCTTTCTTATTAGCCTTCTCTTTATGTGTGTATATTCGAAAAATCCGTTATTTCTTTTCTGAAATATGAATGTGATCTGTGGTTTCTGAATTTTCGTAGAAAAGTTTTCGCAATGGGAAATTTTAAAGTGTTTTGTGGCTGTGATTGTCTGCAGAAGAAGAACAAGAAGGTTAGCGATGAGGGCCAGAAGAAGAAGGAGGACGACATAGAAGAAAACCAGCAACAAAAAGGTGGAGAAGATGGAGGAGCCGCCAAGAAGGACAACAACACCGGTAATGGCGGAAACGCTGTCGTTCTCAAGATCGATTTGCATTGCGACGGCTGCGTCACCAAAATCGTCAAGTGTATCCGAGGTTTCGAAGGTATTTTGCATTTATTTATGAAATAAATTATCATCCGTAACTGCACATATTTTCGTATATTCTCTACTGAGATTCTGGTCTGCCTTTTTTCACTTTTATATTTTATTTTTGCCGCTATTTTTTGGAGAATTTTGCAGTTTTAATTTTTTATGTTTTCATGTTAGTCTGTTTCTAAAACTGCTCTTGTTCTTCAGGATAAAGTTTCCAAGAAAATTATCCTTGAGGTTTCCTAAATCCTATGCTGCTCTGTTCACTGCTGTTTTTCATCTGAATATTACTCGTTTGAAGAAATTCCCAAATTTGTCATTTTAAGTAATTTTTGCTTCCGGTTTTGACTAGGTGTGGAGGCTGTGAAAGTCGACAGCGGCTCAGGCAAGATAACGGTGACCGGAAAAGTTGATCCTTTGAAGCTTCGAGAGAAGTTAGAGGAGAAAACGCACAAAAAGGTCGAACTACTCTCGCCGGTGCCGAAAAAGGACAAAGCCAAAAACGACGACGCTGGGGACGGAAAAGAGGAAAAGAAGAAAGACTCCAAGGAGAAAAAGCCCAAGGATAATAGCAAAAACAAAAAAGACGAGAAAAACTCCAAAGAGGTACGCTGCTATGTAATGCTGTGCACATATTTTCGTCCTTTTTTTCTTACTTTCTTTTTCTGCTACAAATTCTGAGTTCTTTGTCGTCGTCGTTTGCACATACTGCGCATGTTAGCATCTTTACTTTACCTTTTTTTTTTTTTGGGTTACCCCCAGATGAAAAAGAATACTATAATTTTCTAATTACTCTCTTTTTTAACGTACTTGGTCAAAATTTACATTCTACTGTTAAACTTCGGTGAATTTACCTTTTTCCGAGATCAGCGGTGGAAGCATGTGCTGGCAACACGTTACCAGCACTTTAGCAGTTGCTCATGAGCAACCGCATTTGTTGCAGTTGGCTCCGATATTTCACATCACTTCTTCAGTTTGAAAATTTTTTTCATGTTTCAGTACCCAGTGTTAGCTGATTACTGTAATCATTCATTTTCGTGCCTACCACGTTTATTGTGGCCACGTGTCGTCGAATTTGTTGAATTTCTTTTGTTAACACAGCTATTTGTTGTTTATTGGGAAAAACCCATTGATTAATTTTATAATGTATGACTGTTTTTGCAGCTTCCGGTGACAACAGCTGTGCTGAAGGTGCCACTGCACTGTCAAGGATGCATCGAGAGAATTCACAAAATTGTCAGCAAAACCAAAGGTGAAATGCTGTTTTAATGTTAGGTTTGACTGCTAATTTTTCTGTAGTATCTTGTGTGTAATGACTAATGGATGGGTGAATGACAATGATTACAGGTTATCAGGAGATGAAAGTGGATAAGCAGAAGGATTTGGTGACTGTCAAGGGTGCAATGGACATGAAGGACGTGGTGGAAAACTTGAAGAAGCATCTGAAAAGGGATGTGGAGATTGTTCCTGCTAAGAAGGAAGACAAGAAAGAGAAAGGCGGCGGCGGCGGCGGTGAAGGTAAACCTGCTGGTGGGGAAGGTGGTGGTGGTGAACAAATGGAAGGGAGTAAAAAGCAGCAGCAGCAGCAGATACCAAATGGTCCATTGGGGTATGATTATCCAAGTTCTAGCCCTTTTGTATACGGGGGGCCTGCCTATATGGGCGATCCTTATCAATTTCAGTATCATGCCCCTCAGCTGTTTAGTGATGAGAATCCAAATGCTTGTAGTGTTATGTGACTTTGTGTCTAATTAAAGGAAGGATGGATCACACGGATATTTTGGGCATTTAGGGGAAGGCATTAAATGTAAATAACATAGAGGGAAGAAATCTATTATGATGGGGTTTTGAATGGATGTAAGATTGTGGCGAATTAGAATATATATATATATGATGATTGGAGGAGAATGGTAGGTTGGGACTTGAGCCAGGTGCTCCATTAGATTACTTTGGTTAAGAATGAGGTTTAGGGTGGTTTGTTTTTGTTAATCATGATTATGACTGTAATCTACTACAGTCTATTGTATGATGCAAGTTAATGCTACAGTACTATTCTTTTTTTTTTGCAGAGTAGCTGGATCTACTAACCTTTTGTTCTTATTTGCTTAGGCTTCCAAAGAAAAGTTTTAGACCAGTCATCCTTTTTCTTTTTCTGTCACGGCCATTATTATTAAGCTTGTTGGTTCCTCCAGTTTTGGCAAAAGGCAGTTGTCAGATTGGAGTGGTTTGTTGAGCTATGAAGGGGTATTTGTGCGGGTGGAGACTAAATCTTTAGTGCCTCCACTGAGCAAAACCCGAATGATTTGCAGACGAAAAGGAAAGTAGTGTTGTGTACAACAATGCGGAACTCAAATGAAAATCTTGGCGAATAACTTTTTTATTTCTTTGTACGTGAAAAGGCATCCCTTTTGGCCTTTTTACTGGGGCAATGGAGGCCTTCAGTTCATCGGGTACCGGTAGACCGTTCAGGTTTCCTCCCTAAAACGCGCACCTATAGTTTGGGGAAATAACGGCCTTAGCAATAAACGCACGTCATTTGCATGATGTGGTGTTAAAAGACGGAAAAATGGATGGGGGGTATCTGGCGCAAGAATTAACGGTTGGTTGTGGATTGCTATTTACTAGTGAAAATTTGTCTGCGCATGATGATGCATTGCGTTCTATTTGCCTCGGATCCTTCTGTGTCATTTCCCAGTCAACAATACCCCATCATCAAATCAAATTGGCCTTGTTTGGACAGTCTTTTTTTGTCGAAAAATTGTGTCATTTTTTTTTATCATATTTCTCTATTATATTTTTTTCTCACATATATCAAATCGTTATAATAATTTTTTTATAAAAAATTCAAGAGAATGCAATCCAAACAAGGCCAAAGATATAAGAAATTGGAAATTTGAGGACTATGGTTGATGTTACTAGATTTACACGCGTAACCATTCTTTCACATATTATTGTCACAAAGTCATATTCTGGAAAGTGCTTTTGCGTAAACGATTTCCTTCGAGCCGCGCGTTGCTTTCTTTTGTCAAACATCAATGATTCAGACTTGACGGTTAGAAAATATGCACAAATTTATTAAACAAGTACATTATTTGCAAATTTGGATACTTTAGTATTATTTAAAATAATTATTATAATATTTTTTGTAATGTAAAATAAAAAAGGTAAGTTAAAAAATATATTAATGATGCAAATGAAATATTATTTGAAAAAATTTACTATTTAAAATTCATTCATCCGAATGAAAAATACATTGAAGTTTAATTTTATTTGTATTAATTTTTTTAGATACATATTATTCATTGATTTTAAATCTGTATATAGTTGTGTCATGTTTGATTTGATGTATTTCTATCATTAATATAAATTTGTTGAATGAAATCATCTTTTTTATTAAAAAATATACTGCTTCAATTCCATCTCCAAGTTTCATTTCTAGAGATTGAAAGTGCGTTTGATAGGACATTTTTTTTAAAACCTGTATCGTGACTTTTGGTTCATTCGGAGCCAAAAGCAAAAAGGGTCCATCGAATAAAAATTTGATATGATCGACAATACCTGAGAATTGTACACCGTAGTCCATATACACGCTCGAAATTGATCATTCAGGGCAGGAAAATTTGTTTTGGCTTTGCGTGGAAACAAAATATGTAAAGCTAAGCGTAAGCTATTAGTAGTATTATCACTTTCACTCGGGAGGCAGTGGTGGCTCTGTTTGTCATAAGGGTGGCAATTCCTGATACGATCTGAAAACACGAATCTAACACGAAATTAATGAGTTTGGGTTGAGGTTTCGGAGATTCGGGTCAGAATCGGGTCGAATCTGATGAATCCGAAAAGAAAACAGGTCGATTTCGGGTCAACCCGTGGTGACCCGATATGACCCGTTTACAAATTAAAAATAATTTAATAAACATAAAAATTATTTTATCTAACTAAACTAAATCATTCTTTTTTTTCAAAGGTATTAATTACTTAATCCTAAATGAATTTATTTAACTTGTGTGAAGTTGGAATTATTATATTTGGACAAATAATATATTATATTATTTTTTACCTTTATGCTGTTTTAATATATTTTATATTTGGTTTGAGATAAAACACTTTTACGGTGTTTAATTTATTTTAGATTTGGTTTGAAATTATTTATTTAAATTTTTATTACTTGATGATGTAATTAATTTTGTGAGAAATTGATGTTATTAGAAATTACAGTGATAAATTAATAAATTAAAATTAAGTTTCGTGTCATTTCGGGTGGACCCGCCAACCCGAAATTTTCGGGTTCGCGTCAAGTATCCTGACCCGTTTCGAGTTGACGGGTCAGGTTCGGGTCAGCGAATTTTTTGTTATACTTGAACTTCAACCCGACCCGCCAACCCGAATTCGACCCGATTGCCACCCTTAGTTTGGCAGCGTCCACCCACGTTTCGCGGGAGCCGGTATCGGTCGGATTGCAGGAGTTCACTTATTGTTCTTATGAATATCATATTATAATAAACAAGAAATGATTTTGTAATTAATTTTCAATCCAAGCTGGCTTTGTGACCTTTTTTTTTTTTTTTTTGCATAATCTCTCCCCGTAATATTTTCCCTATTCTATGGGTTAACACATGGAGGCTTGCTGATTATTTCATAGGTGCTAGAGTTAAAATCAACTTGTTTTGATAGAGCATTATTTGCAAAACAAAAAAACAAATTATGGTTATATCATAATCACGTTTCTCAATTATTTTTTAATTTATATACACCACCTTACAAAAGATGTTATAGTATTATTATAAAAAAAAAAAGTCTTTCAGATAGTCTTTTATCTAGGCACATTCATTAATGTTTTTGGTGCCGATTGGTTAATATTTGCTTACATGGTGGGTTCATGGTGATGTCTACATTAATTCTAAGGGTGTAACTTATAACCTAACCCAATATTTTGGATGGATGACGATGATGCCGTTAGAGCAAAAGAATAGGATTTTCAGCAAATTTACACGTCATAAGACAACTTTGCCCTTCCTTACATTAATAATCATTACTTCAACTAAATCTCCTAGACCCCTTGACAAACCTTTTTTTGCCTTTTCCTGTTCCCAACAAAAAATTTTTGGTTCTTGATTATCATCATGATCGCCGCAACAATAAAACCGCCATCTATCACTGCCATAACCATTAACCTCCGACCCAACTTTATTTCAAAAATTCAACAAAAGCTTAGATTCTTTTTTCCCTAATAATATACAAATTCCCTAATTGAATTGAAATTGACAAATTACCCCTTTTAACTCTTATTTTCCAACCAAATCATATACAAAGTTCAACAAATAAAAGGGTGATCATTAAATACATGGGAAAAAAAAACAAAGTCTTATGGAATCCACTTGTTTGTTCTTTCTTCACGATCATTGATTTCAATTCCAGAAAATGAGAAAAGAAAAAGAAGTGATATGCATAATTGGAAGATATTGCTAGTCGCCAATAGGCGTGAGAAGAAGAAACAATTCACGAGATTCTTCTGGGTTTTGATTTGGTGCTTGAGTTACTATTTGGGGTGTTAATGATTTAATTGTTTGGGAGCAAGAAGAAGAAAGATGATAAGCATTGTGGGGTAGAGAATAGATAAGGTATGATTAATTGATTGATAGAAAATAGACAAGGGATGATTAATTGATTGCCCTCCAGTGATAGCTCAGCTGGTTCGAGTTTTTACAACCAGGTCTTAGGTTCGACACTTATTTACTATCGTTGTTTGGCATCTTTAGGGCGAGCTCTATCCAGTCCGAGGGATTAGTCTGAATGATTCCGGATACTCTTTTGGACTGTAAAAAAAAATGATTAATTGATTGGTGGAACCATGAGGAACAATTAAAATTTGGGAGAGTTTCATTTGAAACCTCAAATTTTGAAATTTAATTGCAAAACCTAAGTAAGAACAAAGGTGCCTCGTGAACAGAAATTTGCTCTAAATCCTATTTTTTGCTCTGACAATATCCTGCTGGCCATTTTGGATTCCTGTTTCCTACATCTTGAAATGAACAGAACTGGGCTACTATGTCGTCCGAAGTTCACAGAATCTCTATGTTACAGGTATGTTAACAAAGTGGAAATGAGTAATCTAATTGTTGACTTCCAAAAATGATTAGGATTTGGTTCAACTTCACCAAAAGGGGGAATGAATCCGGCACTTGAACGTGGAACGGAATCAAGTCCGGAGTTGATACGAGGCGACGGAGACAATTTCTGAGGAGACGGCAAATTGGAAAGTGGCGGAGGAAACAGGCATGGGTCCCACCTATTCATGGTGACACTTATGTGATGACGACGTTGACCCTGGCCCCCTTTAACAAATACGTACTACTACTATTATTCAAACTAGGAGGTATAAAACGCGCGATGCGCGTAGGTAATTAAAGACAATATGCCCTGCCAAATATGCTAAATATGCGTGGGTAATAGTGCTTTGTGTTCCCAATCGAATTTTTAAAAAATGTTGAAATTATAAGTTTGATTACACTAATCGTTAGAAGATGAACATGGAGTGTGCAAAGCATACATTATTTAAGAGACTGGAATAATCTGTCAAATATGTAGATTAAGGGAGCAATTAAATTTCGGTGCATTGTTCTTTTATCCAGCATGGTATGCAAATTTTTTTTTTTTTGTATCTAAATTTAGAGTTAAAAGAGAAAATCAATTTACTTGATATTCAAATTGAGAACGGTTGAATAAGAGTTCATTTAAGAGGATCACTAACTAATGAAACCGAAAGGAATAACATTTTGAGTGTGTAAATTTTTAAGTTCAACCCAATCTTATGCTAATTTCAGATTTGCGTAAAAAATGTCAAGCTACTTAAGTTTGAATTAATAAAATTATATTTGAGTTTGATTCAATAATGAATAAGCTTAATTTTAAAAGCTTTAGCAAATTGAATTATTCCTCAAATAATGACGTTGGTAAGATAAGAAACTCCTTAGACTGGATTCAAATGGATTAGATCCAAGAGTTTATAGTGCAATATGTTCAAAATTGAAATTTAAGATGGAAAATTAGAATCGAGTATACGTTATTAGGCGAATGCACAACGGAATTAGTCCTTTAAATTTGAATCAATACTCAAAGTCTTAAGGGTTTGTATAACATTTATTGGCAAGATTTGAAATGAATGTGCTTAGATTTTTTACCCTTGTCAAAAACAAAAATCATAGAGGGATAACAAAGTCAAAGTTGGACCTTGTTAAAGTTTTTTGGCTTGAATTCTATAACTAATCCAAGCTTGAAGATAAGCTCACTTACTGATTCAATATCAGTTAATAAGGTTTAAAAATACTTTTTTTTTGTTTATAATTCTTTGGGAACAAAGTACTTCAGTATTTCTAATTATTGCTTTAGCTGTAAAATTTGGAAAAGAACACTGATTTTTTGGTGCGGATAATCAAAAAAATTACTGTTTCCAAAGTGCTATAAACTTCAAGGTAATGCAAAGACTTCAAATCCATTACGTTACATGAACAGGGCAACGATTCTGATAATGTAACTGGCTAGTGAACTGGATACGAAAAGCAAAAACTATAAACAGAAACTTAGTAGCTTGCAGGCTGAAGCTTTATAAGCTGATGCTATACCTTTTTGGATTCATAACCTCTGCCTTCTGATGAACTTGCAAAAAGTAAATGAAAGCAATTAAAATTAATCCATTGCCGCAGAAATAGTTGTAGCAAAGATAGATACATTTTTTGAAGAAGATACTACTGGGGAAAATAGAGCATAATCTTACATTGCATATGAACAGAAGCATTAAAACATCGAAAAGTACTGATATATTAAATTGCCAGATCATTGATACATTACAGAAATGCGTGTGATTAATTATGGCCTAATTGAGCTGAAGCTGAAAGTTAAAATGCCATGGATACATTTTTTCGATGCCTTTTCGATTGAATACAACAACAACAAAGGATGGTCAGCCCAAAGATTGGCAAATGCTCTTAGAATGCATTAACTTGAGTAGATATCACAATGTAAAATATTCATGCGATTACAATCTTCCATTCATTAATTCGACCAAAAAAGGAAGAAAAAGAAAAGGACCTAACAGTCCTGTTCATAAAAGAATTGGAACTTAAAAGTAAATGATATACGACAAAATATCCTACTACAGAAAATTTTGACCAAAAGAGAGAACACTCAGATAATTTTTCATCAGAGATACTGCAGTAGTTTACAACAACAAAGACAGACATGGATCTAGATAGCCTAGCATCCCAGCCCATCAGCAACTCAAAACAATATCAAATTGTAACTAAAAATGGCAAATCTCATGTAACTGAACTGGGGTAACAAGCAACTGCTAGTATGATTAAACAAAAGAATTAGTTGCAAAATTGAATTTCTGGCTACAGTGTACAATTTACTGTTTAAGTTTAGCGTACACTATATAGAAAAATGATAAAAGCTTCCTGAAATGTGACATAAGAGAAAGCATCACTTAGAAACAATATTTGGCAGTAGTTCTGCAATTTTACCATGATCAATACAAAAGTATGGAGAAACAAACCTAAGAGACTTATTTAAATATGTAAGAATAACAAAAGACAAATCCTGAAACAGCTACAGCTGATGGGTTTACACGCTTTTTGTGAATGCAAAGGGCATAACATTCTATCTGGAGGCAGTGGAATTCCCTCCTTTGCAACCTGTTTCAAAATGAAGCAATAATCTGTGTGTGAATATCAAATGGCTATAGAAACACAAAGTTCATAAAGTCCTTTATATTTTTTCATCCCTATCATTTTCTTTCATTTTTTTTCAATTTGTGTAAGAAACCTTACCATTATACCATTTCTGCACCTATAATTGTTATTTTTTTTCCATTTATTACCATCAATGGTGCTCCCATGCAAAAAATTTCCAAGACTTGGCAATGAGTGAGCCATATGTGTCAGATAGGAATAACTAAAATATGGAAACTATTCATATGAAACATAACAATTACCATGACTTTCTCACAAGTCACAAAAGAATATCCTACATGCTAGAAAATATACAAAAGAATATCCCACATGCAAGAAAATATAGTCTTAACAAGCCCACCAACCATTCGTGGAACTTCCTACACATTAAAAGAAAATAACCTCACCTTTACCACTATTCCATCATCTGACATTCACATCAATAATGAAAGTCATGAATTTTATTCGTTATTATTATCATGACATGGGCACATGATAGCCAAGGCCTTGGTACTTGATAGCCAAGGCACATGATAGCCCTGGCACAAGTCAGTTAGAAGGCAGTACTCATTCTTGGCATGGTATGTAGCCATCAAGCCTGCATGTTTATGAAAAGAGCAAAATCCATTAATCCATCTGTTTTGGTGTAGCCAAAATTGACAGCAGCATATATATCTTTTGCATCAGAATGGGTATAGAAGACGTCAACCAGGTTAGGTGTTAGCCATATAGAAGAAATAATTATCAAGAAGACAGAATCTTAACATGCTTTCATTGAGTTCCTTCTAAGATAAGAAGAATGGTATAACTGGCAAGTAACATGCTCAAGAAAGGATTCAAGCAACCAAGCTCTGGGAAAAATCCTAATGCAGACCAAAACATCTTTTTCACAAAATACTATCAGAAGCATACAGCTATAAGCTTATATTATTTAAATAAAAAAGTGGTAGGATATGGAAGAATCTTAGCATAGCCTGCAGTTTGGACATCAAAGCCCTCATCCTGCCAAATAACAAAGTTAGAAGGATGCCAAAAGATTTGAGTCTTATGACAAGCAAATTCATTGTACCTGCAATTCTCTAATAAGTGGCAAACTACCAGTAATAGAATAGGGCTTTACATGCACCACTGCCTCTTCAGTCGCTTTACATAGGACATGGAAACCAGGGGATTGAAGGTTGCAAGCAACTCCAGAATTTGCCTCGTTGTAACTTAGTGTGATTCTGAGGGTAAATAAATTGTAAAACTGAATATTACACAATGAGTACCGTACTGATATGCAAAGAAAACTGATTCCATAGGACCATCACCCTACTTCCATGCTTGAAATTATAATCTCAGGGTGCAATGCAATTCACAACATAAATACTTGATCAAGGAATGTCTTTATTAGTGGAAGGCTGTTCCATCCCCTATGTGGAAACAGAAGTTCTCATGACATCGGCATTTTTTTCCCTTATGTTGTTTGCCATCAGTGCTGCCCATTCCAACTCCCAAGAAAAAAGATAAAAGAGAACCCCAACGTGATGAAGCATGTCTATGACAGGAAGCCCAAACCTAAATATCCTTCGATGAAATGCTTTCCAGTTTGCAAGAAAGATGTGGGACTTTCTTTTCTGTTTATTTGAACTTTGAAAGAGCATACTTAATTAAACTTCTGGAAAGTGGAAAGATAAGAAGTAGAAACTGTAGAAAACAAGGGAGCTTTGGTTCTGTGATCCCTCCTAGTCCCAGATGAAGCATGTGGCTTTGAGTATAATGAAAGACCATTTACAACAGAGAAGTCTTAGTTCAAGATCTAAAATGTAGAATTTATCCCATATTCATAGATTGTATCCAGGGACAGTTTTAACTTTTCTGTCAATTTACAAAAAACTTTTGCATTACATTGTTGACTGTTGGGCCTAATATGGTTTCTTGCAGTGTTTATAATCTTAGGATGTGTAATTACCTTATGCATACTTCTTCTCTGTATATCAAAATTTTCTTGAATTAGTGGATAAATGATTTTCAATTTGACAAACTACAATCCCCTTTTTCATTCCTACCAAATTTAAAGTGAAAGCAACAACCACTCAGCATGCTTCTACTAAACAAAGCAGTCGACAAAGGCATACCTTCCCCTTAGGTTTTCATCTGGTAGCACATATTTTGAAACAGGGTCCCTAGTATCAAGCTTCTCAATGTTTTCATTTATGTCTTCTACATACTCCTGTAACTTCTTCAGCACATCTGATACACTGTTGAGGAGTGAATAATATATACTGTCAAACTTTTGAATTGTTACCTGAATATCCTTCTAAACTCAACTGGTAAAGCTACAACAGACTAAGTATAGGAAGATAATTAGTTTAAGGCTAAAACATAAAAATGAAGAAGGCAAAGGAATTAATTGTGAAATATCATAATCTGATAAATTAAATCATCCACAATTTAGTAAGGAGAAAAAAGGAAAAAATTTCCACCTGTAAAATGGAGTCAACCTGCAAAAGTAAAGAGGCATTGTTAGAAGGGTTTAGAAGTTCAAGATCCTAAACAAGAATATATAAAGAAATATGTACCTAACATCCCTTGAAACTGTACATTCAGCTGGATTTGGTTAATTCCACCACCTGGATCTGTAATATAAAATGCTTATTCAGAAAAATGGAATTGGATTGGCTGCTTATGACAAGTCAAATATCACACTTGTCCGAGTTCTTCCACAATGTGATCAAGACTTACAAGACCATTGAGTTGGTTTCATTGTTGATGGTGTTGCAAATCCATAAACTTGTTCCTTAGGATGAGGAGGGAAATCTTTATAGAACCATAATTGGATCTCTTTGAGTGCTTCCATTGCTAGCTCCAAGGGATTAATAATAGCCTACAGAAAAAGAAAACTACTAAATGGAACACATTCACAGGTTCTTCCCAGTAATGGAGCATTCTTAATGTGTATGAACTTGCAGCAGTATTCCTCTTCAATCCCTCCAAGTTATTGTCCAGCTAAATTATCATAACATTAATTCATCTACAACCAAGCCTATCCTATTTATTTTTGGTGCACTGTGATCACTTATAAAAGGTCTTTTATTCAAGGATTAAGTTATTGGATCAACAAAGACAAAATTTTTTATATTATATAATTAAAAGATAAGATGAATTCAGAAGCACTTTTTGATTTTAAATATAAAATATAGCAAACAGAATTCCATCGATCTAATTCACGAACTTATAAGATAACTATCTTACAAAATATCAAGATAAATAATAAAATACAAAGCAGAAACCTGGAAAAAAGAAAAACAGAAAGCTACAAAAAACAGAGAATAAAAAATAAATTCAAAGAAAATATACATTGACAAAAAAATAAGAAAACAAACAGATACAAAAAACAAAGACCACTTTCGAAGGAAGAAAAATCTTATAAAAGGAAACATCCAACTACAAAAAAAAAAAGCACCACGGACACCAACAAAACATATAGTTGGCCTTAAAAATCCACATAAGCAAAAAAAAGGTAAAAAATACATTTTCAAAAAAAATATACAAAGAAATAAGACAACAAACAGATACAAAAAACAAAGACTACTTTCGAAGGAAAAAAAATCTCATAAAAGGCAACATCGAACTACCAAAAAAAAAAAGGACCACGAACACCAACAAAACATATAGTTGGCCTTAAAAATCCACATAAGCAAGAAAAAGGTAAAAAATACATTTTCAGAAAAACCATCGAACAAGAAAGACAAAATCTGTACAAAAACTCATTCGATAAACCATATACAAGAAGTTCCAACAAAAAGGGGAAAAAAGCCGAAGGAAAATCAAACCAGCAATAAATTCTAACAAGGAGTCATTATTTACTTGTTACAACAAGAAGCAAAAAAAACAGTAAGAAACGCCCCCTTTTCTTTCCACCAGAAGCTAAAAAATAGCTGGGAAAATAGCACAAAAAAAAAACAAAAAGCATGAAACAGAACAATGGAGGCAATACCTTAAAAAAGCAGAACAAAATCAGAAATGCTTACATCATGGCCATGGATATCTGATTGAAATCATGTTTTTTTTTTGTGGGAAATGGAGAAGAATTGCCCAAAAATTTTCTAAAATTTAAGCGAGAATCCAGGAAACTTTAGCTTTGCAGTTGATCGGAGAAGGAGAGAGAGATGATTGACAACTTCTTTGTAGAGGAGAGGGTATAAGTGGGCTGGAGTTGCGGCCTGGAGGGATATGAGAGAATTTTTTGTTGGAATTCTGCCTAGCTGGAGCTGCGGTTTAGGGTTGAAAGGAAACAAAGGAAAAAGGAGGAAGAAATGGAGAGTAGGGAGAAGAAAGAAAGCGGCTGAGGTTTAGGGTTGAAAAAAGAAGACAATGGAAAAAGGAGGAGAGAGAAGGAATGGAGAGTGGCGTGAGTAGCACGAGGGCCGACGAAAAAAAGACTGGCACGCGAGGAGCACGAGGGCCGACGAAAAAAAATGAGCCTCAGGCCGACGAAAAGAGCCTTAGACCAAAACCCCCCACTCGCTCTTATTCTATATATGTTGATAATCATTCATTCATCAGCCAGGACTGGACTCTGGACTGGAGATCTAACTAAAGCAGTTGCACATTGCACATGTCATAGGTTGTAGGCCAATGCCACACAAGTAGTGTGTCTGAGTCTTCGTTCGAGAATTATGTTGGTGGATAATCTGTAAAGATTTTATATTAATGGTTAATTTGTAAGAATTTATTTAAATAATTTATAATTTTGAAAGTTTGCTCAAATTTGAGAACACGGTCAAACTCTTGACAGTAATCTGAGTTGAACTTAACCAAATTGTTTCCTTATATATAAGAGTGAGTTTGATCAAAGGAAGGTTTGAATTTCAATTGCATGGATAAAAGTTTTTTGAAAATATAAAATAATTGTATAACTTTTTAAAAACTTTTGATACAACTAAAGACAACATGTGTTTGAATATGTTTATCGAAATGCCCTCATTTTGATACATTTAAAGTTTTGATTTATGAAGACATTTGAGTATTTTTGGAATATGGAATTATTTTACAATAATTTTTGTATCGAATACAATTTATATAAGTTTATGTATTGGTGTAATTACTGAAATAGTGTCATAAACACATTTAATTGAAGTGTGGCTTTTGTTGTGCAATTACACGTTGCTATAACTAACAGTTGAAGGATGTTCCTTTGTTTGAAACAACTTATGTCTGCTCTTGGGCGATTTTTAACTAACATCTATAAGGAACTTTTGGAAATGATAAAATTATAAAAGTATTGATAAAGTAAGGTGTACAAATATATGCTGCAATTAAAATGTATTATTATTAATTTTATCATATTTAATGACTATTTTTTTTAAAATATACTATTATTTGTCAAATAAAAAATTCTCTTTAATTACACGCACAGAACACCCGCGCGATGCGTGGACACTTTTTCGTTAATATTAAAATAAGAAAAAGAAAAAGAAAAAGAAGCCGTAGGCCAATGCCATCATGGGCATTATATGTACGTGTATGTCATGTACAGGACATGTAGCCATTTGTTTCTGCTGACATGAACTCCTTAGCATGCATTTATTTTCTCAATGATTTAGAGATAAAAGGAAGCTTCCGGAAAGAGGGGTAAAAGTAAATTTAGTGGAAAGTAGTTGTCTTCTTGTTTGGACAGATGCGTTATACAAACAGTTGGATGCTTGGGTTCATCTGTTCATCAAGCTTAATACTAGTTTGTGTATTTCATAAACCTAACCAATTTGTGTATATTTTTACAGGTTCATTTTATAAATAAAAGCGATAAAAATATCAAAATTCAAATTAGCTTTCTGATACATTTTGCAACTCTAACCAAATTTTAATTGTAGGAGAGAATCAAACAACGGTTCTTCAGTGATCGATCAAACAATAAAATTTTGTTAGGAGTTGTTTTTTTTCTTTCTTTTTGGTTTAAAAAAAAGCTCAAACCCTTACAAAAGGACAGAAAAATTCAAATTAGAGATCTCAGGATCGCTATGACAATAATACTTGTAATAGTCTTCAATTCTAATCACAAATTTTGAAGAAAACGAGGCAAGACTCTTGAGGTTCAGAGTTGGAAATTTCGAGATACAAAACATTTTAAAGCAAATCAGTGGCTCTGGGGGAGCAAATTGAGCATTACTTGAGATTAAAAATGGCAAGGAAAATGGTAAATGAAGCTTAAAATCTCCGGAAAATGTTTGGCTTCATTAGTGTGTGTGAATATTTTTTGGCTTAATCAGTGCAAGTGTCAGTGGGACAAAGCCAACAATATTCTACCTACTCAATACTCATATATATAGTTTAAGTCATAAACCTCAGTCGGATGGTAACACAACTTTTTTTAACAGAAAGTCTCAAGACCATGCAATGCTCATAATACGCACACAACTTGCTGCTCCAAAGAGAAAAGGCAATTAAATTTGATGGAACTTTTGTTAATCGATAAGAAACAAAAGAGAGTTATGTTGATTAGATTCCAAATCCATGTGATTGTGGGGCTTTCCTCATTTACTGTGATGATTACCACTGAGCTCGATCCCATGTGGGGTTATGAAGTTATGGAAAGAGCTTGATAACCAAAGAACCAACATCACAGTAAAAGCTTAATTAAAGACTTTGAAAGTCCACCCATTCCTTTTCTTTCCACAAAGCTGATTTCATTTTCTTTTCACTCTAAAGACGCTTTTTTGGCTATCAAGAAAAATATGGTACTGTTTAACCTTCTTTACTCGTATGAGGTTCGACAGGGCGGAAAAAAGACATCCATCCATCCATCCATCCTAGCTTAATTTTACTGCTCTTATGGATTTGATATTATATGAAAATCGGATACAATTATTCATTTATTTTTTTAGTTTCTAAAATTGGACTTGGCCTCTACTCTCCAGCCACGACCTTCTAAAATAAAATGGAAAAGAAAAAGATAAAACTATAGGAATAAACTGTTGCCATCATGATCATGTTGTGTACTTGAATCTTCACACGAAGCCGTAAAATGGGAAAAGATAATAATGGTGGATAAGCTGAATATGCAGCTGTCCCTCCACTCATTCTCTGTTCTATTCAGTATTCACAGCGTAAAAGTCCTGGAATCAATTGGTACCACACCTGGCTTTTTCTCTTCCTCGTCCTTTCTTTTGTTCTTTTCCTATTTCGCTTTTGTGGTGTTTTAGTGGGCTTTTGTTAAACAACCTGATCCTGCATCAATTAGTCAAGAGTCAAGACTAGCGAAAGCTAATCAATAAGATCCCAGCTAAAGCCACTCACTCCAACTCTAATTGATTTTTTTTGAGATAAAAACCTGTTCTTTAATAGGTTTAAGGGAACTAAACTACCCTTTCATTTTTCTTGGTTTAAGGGAAATTTTAACGCGCTATTTTACTTGAACTAACTGAGGTCTTTAGTTATTGTGTCTGTATGAGGTTCCATGCTTCATTTGTTTCGTCTGTTTCTTCTCCCAAGAAACTTCAAGAACCGCATCTTTTATTACTGCTTGTCTTCTTCAGCTCCAGCATCTATCTTTTCTCGAGTAATTTGAATGCCAAACAATCTATAATTGTTTGGAAAGCTATTATTCTTCTTTGAAAAATTTTAATGTTTTTTATGATCATCTTTTTATCTTACGCACGTCAAATCAAATTATTATGACGTATATTTCTACCAAAAAAAAACACTCTAACAAAATAGCAATCCAAACTTTAACATGGCACAGCAATCCCATCTCATGTTTAGCAACTGTAATATGTTTCCACATTAATAGAATTTTCTTGACAAAATTGTGGTCAATTTTGAGCTATGAACTTGGCCGAAGGCATCATTGCTGACTGATCATAGAGCATCATGATTCTCACAAAACCTCAGCTTTACCCTGTAAAGGAGTTTCTACGTGAAATTTTCAGGAAAGGCATCATTGTACTTGATGGTTGGAGTTTCTACGTGAAATTTTCAGGAAAAGCATAACCAGTAAAAGGAGTCTTTGAGGCCATTTTTTTTCCAACCCCATGTTCCACCTTTCTTCTAGTTACATCACTAACCAAGAAGTAGAATGCCAAGAGAATCATCAAACTGGACTTTTGGTAAGATTTGGAATGAGTTTAAAGTGTGCCACTTTTCCTGACGTGGAAAAAAGCAAACAAATTATTAGGTTTGTGACGCTTGCACGGGCGGATAGCCTATCAAACTTAAATGTTTTCATCCTCAAATTTAATGATGATTAATTTGTTTTTTCTTCTTTTGGAAGGAAACAGTGGCAATAATGGTGGGGGAAGGTTGATGATTAGCTTTAATACTTTCTAGATTACCAGTAAACAACAATTAGGGAATGGTAGAATAATGCAGCGTGAGGGCTGTTTATGGACTCGATCGTCTTAGATTAGATGCATAGTTGAAATACACATCACACAGCCTGAAATGCACCTTTCTTGTCTTTCTTTAGTTGGATTCTTGTAGCTTCTTTGCTTGGTAGTTGGTTCTATGACTCACCTACCGTCTTAGATATTTGTTGGGCTTACTTAGCTCCTGCACCCCCGGAGGGGTTGGTTGGTACTTGGTTGGGGACTCACTGCAAACAAATATGTTTCGAAATTAAAAAATTAGCTCTTAAAAAGTTAACTAATGATCCATTAATTAATGATTGCTACAGATTAAGTAATCCATTAATTAATGATTAATTCCAGAGATTAGGATCTGCTCTTACGGAATTTCTAAACAATAGGAATCAAAGTCACTAGGTTTGTATAGAGTTCTGACTACAAAGACAAACGAAGTGTAATTTATTTGGTAAAATTTTTTACTTGTAATTGAGATACGGCGAGTTCAAGTAAGTAAAAAAAGATACGTGAAGAATCACTCTTGATTTTCTTTCTTTTTTTTAAAAAAGAAGAAGAAGAAAAAAATGTTCTAGTTACAAATAGTTTTGTGCGAGGACCACCCTTTTGTCTAGATTCATGTCTAGTTACAGTCATGTCATCCCAATCTTAGAAACGGGTTGCAAATAGCCCAGTAGGTTTCCATCTCTGTTTTATTTCCAACTCAAATATGGACTTAACCGGAGGACCACCTTTGTGGCAAAAGACGGCAAAGGTCATGTCTGTCATGCAGAATTTTGTGCCTCACATTGGCGGTCCATTATCAGCATCTTAATTGTCTTTGGGTATCCCAATTCTGTCGCCAGAGTTATTTCCTGCCAGGCACTCATAGACCATGGCCCTCGTTTCATTTATATCGAACCTGTTGCTGTTGCTGAGCGTTCATGATTACGATAGGCAATGCAATTTGGTTGAAGCTCTCAACTCACAGTTTGCTTCACCGTACCCATCCCCAAACCACCCTAGTGAAAAATGAAAAATGAAAAGACAATAAGATGCTAGCCTCCCGGTAAACTCTACAATCTGCCTGGACTAGATATTGAGGACAAAATCCACTATCAACGGATTCACATAGATGGCCAACAACTTCTTGATATTATAACAGATTTCGTTGAAAGTGCTTCCTCTCTCATTGTTAAGTTCAGAATTAAATTCAATTCTGATCTACAGATGTCACCAGTGACAATCACAAGTAAAGAGGACAATCTTCCTCTGTCATGTTACAAGTGCTTGAGCATGTATACAAACTAACTTGAACGAGAATTCTGATTGTCATCGTCGTCGAGAATAAGTTTGACTCCGTTGCTCTTGAGGGCATTTACAACAGACCAGACTTTCGTCCGATTCTTGAAACCTTTTTTCTCAATTTCCTTGTTCACATTGACATGGATTCCATTTCCCTGTCCTTGTTCAAGGCCTTCTACTCTAAGTCTCATTGCCAATACTTCTCCAACAGTTGATGCTGCCTTAGCATTGCAAGATCGACCGCATTCAAGCGTATTTTTGAGCGCATGTTCAACTGTTGATGCTGATGCGACTATGCGTCCACTGTTTCGGTCCACTACATTTGCAGTGACGTACTTCAGGGAAAAGAACAATCTTAAGACATACCTCTTCATAACAGTCATCACGTCGAGAAAAGCGACCTATTCAGAAGACGTTCATTAGACATTACATTATAGGCTTCTAGCAGAGCGGACAAGCAAGAAAAATAGCAAGGAAAAGATCCACTATCTTTATCTTTGATGTATGCAATTTTACAAAATGGCAAGCCCAGAAGCAGTCTATTGTGAAGCATCAGAGAAAAATGGAACACTTCTCAGGTGCTGTTTATTGAAATCTTTAGTTCTTAAAAACAAGAGTTATGGCGCTCATGTGAAAAGATAACTAACTGTAGTTGTTCAGAAATGAGCAACTGATTAAGTGCTCTTCAGTGCTTACAACAAACAAAGGATTTCTAACATTTACACTTACAAGATGTAATTACAACAAATATATTTGTTTCAAGAAAAATGTCATGAAGAGCGGGCCTAGAGAAATAAAGGTAGACATCACAGGTTCTGATAGCCAACTGCAAATCCAACAGAACTCTGCACTATTTAAGTACTTAAGGAGTCATTGTGGCATTTTACTCTAGCTTCTTTAGCTCCAATCTCTAATAAGGCCATGGTATAATGTGCTCTAACTTGGATGGAGGAGCTAAAAGCAAAAACTAATTCAGGACAAACTTTTAAAGAAAATGTTGAAATAAAAGATCAAATCTGGTACCATGTTTGAGAAGCAAAAGAAATTAACAGAGCCCTATAATCTTCACATGAATTTACAAACATCTTATTAAGTAGTAAGTAACCAAAATAAATTTGATGCACTTAAACAAGATCAAACATTAATGACTTCTCAAATATGGTATAATAATTATAATTATTAAGGCCAACATACAACGTGTTTAACTATAGTAGATTGACTTGATTACACAAGTTGATTCCTAATTTTTATCTCACACCACGAGATCCAATGATGACATGACTATGCAGTTACTATTGTATTGGCCCAAAGCCTTGCTAATTTTGATCTTTACGGTGCTACCTGTATCAATTAGATCCAGAGACATGCTATGTCAAGTTCAAAATACAATACTGCCTGTAAACAATCGCCCCAGCCATGCTTCTAAGGAAAGAACTAATATCTAAACAATGCAATTACTCAGTAACATTTGATCAAACATCTCAAGTGCACCACCTGTTTTGTGATCCTTGGACAAAACCATCACCTTCCCATAACTGAAATTTTGCATCTGCCAGAAACAGATCGAAAAGGAAGTACATCTTATATATGATTAAAGACCATCATCTATGTGCTATCATTTGAAAAGTAAAAGAGATGATATTCTTCTTGGTGCAAGTCATTCAGCAGAAATTAACGTAGCAGGTCAACTACTGGATAGAAAGTGATGGATCTTTAAAAGGAAAATGAAGAAAAAACTTAAGAAATTATATGGGAAAAGTAGTGCCCCAAAAATGGAAAGAAATGAACATCCTGCCTGTGTTTGAGAAACTTAAAAAACTAATAAGGACCTCCAAGGTTGACAAAAGGACAGATCTGTTTTGGCTGTGTACGTTTGGGGAATGTATTTGTGATTTTGTTGCCAGAGATCATGATGCATAAGAAAGATTAACATTGTAACTGAGACAGGTGAAGTATTCTTCTCTAAAATTCATATCCGTAGCTTAAGCACTTCTTTTCATAAACAAATTTAACAGAAGAATGAATCCAAAAATCAAGCTATCTTACGAGTTCAAATGTGAATTAACATCAGCAATTTCTTTAAATTAATGCAACAGCATTTCCAACAATGCTACCTTATGTTAAACTATCAATTTCCAAGTCCCATTCCCTGCACAAGAGAAGGTAGAGGGAGAGAGAGAGAGAGAGGAGTTTTTCTTTTTTTTGGGGGGAGGAAGGGGGGGAGGCTTTATGCTTTCAATAGCAAGACCCACCTATACAACATGTTTTGTTTTAATAAGAAGAATCTGCAACTTCCTGTAATTCTGGTAGAGAAGGATTATGCTTTTCGTGAAAATAATAGAGATATCAACAATTTTGACTTCATCAAACTACCTAAGCCAAGCTGTAAAAACGACATTCACCTCATGAAGAAACCTTTGAAGCATATAACCATGAAATAAGTTTGATCAACACACACACACACACACAAAAGCAAAGGGAAATAGCAGCAAAGGCTGAACTCATTTCTCAAAAGACTTGGGTCATGGCAGATACCACTAAAAAGAAACCATATACAGCTTCCGAGCAACCCTGTATATCCAAACTCGGCTTCTTTTAAACCAGAGCCATGTTGTACAGAAGTACGACACCACCATATCGATTCTTATGTTCAAGCACAAGCACTGCAGATTAACCATTAGTGCTGTCAAAGGTTACGCATTAGTCATCAACCCTCCACCTATCAAATCCTACAGTCCTTTGAGGTTGCTAATCCAGAACTATTGCGGGCTAACCATACAAGAAGGAAGAGAAATGAAATCAGACAAAATCCAATTAAATTTCTGACAGCACGAATTACTACAGCAACGAAACTAAATAGATTTAATCAGCTTCATGACACAATCAAAATCAACACTTGAACGCAATAAAATTAACAGTCACAGCAAATCAACAATAATAACAATAATCAATTATCAAGTAAGAGTCAGAGAAATTGAAACACTAAGAAATGCAATAATATGCTGTCCCCATACCTTAATTTATGCAATTATGGAGTCTCCTTATTTCCCATCAAACCATCCAAGAATCACCCTTAAGAGGAAACTTTAGATGGGTTCCCTGCAAATTTTGAGTGGAAAATTTTAATATATTAAATAATAGGGCAACTTGAATTTGGGATATCAGATAAGTGGGGCAAAGTTGAAAAACCACAATAATACTAATCAATAGCTAAATGAGCAGGGTCACTTACTGAAAGGTAGTCACCGCGGCTTCCTGACGTCTGCCGAAGGTTCAAGAAAAAAAGTATGATACGTGCTAAGAAGAGCACCGGAGTTCTGGTACGAGGATGGGATAGCTTTCAGGTATTTTCCTGTATTATGTGAAGTCGCGATTTTGAATTAAAAAAAAAAATAAACTGGGTCATTTTTGTCAGAAGAATATATGCAACCCGAATTTTTTTAAAATGACCTGGTTAATTTTCGCTACCCATTGGAACCGAATTTGCAACTTTGATCATGGTTTCATTGACAGTGAACTCGTTGTCTTTAGTATTACCTCTAATTTCTACGGTAACCAAATGTCGAATTAGTGATTTTTTTATTGAGTTAACATTTTTGTAGTCCAATGTTTTTGCTGATTTTTATTTTATATTTTTTAGTATTAAAATTAACAATAAATTAAAAAGAAATGGTCCAAAACCACTACTAAATTATGATAATTTCACTATTTAAAAAATTCATAAACTCTGAATGAATTATTTTGACATTTTCTTTTCTATGTGATAAATCTAAATCCAAAATAAAATACTATCAAAAGTATCTTATTATAGTGATAAAATTATTATTATATTTGTTTATCAAATAGTAGGTATAGACATGAAAAATTTGACACATTTTTCTTATAATTATACTAAATAATCTTATAATTGTATAGGAAAATAAATAAATTAGAACTCATTACATAAGGGCATTTTTTGGGTATTCATTTAAAAATTTGACCAAGCAATATTATTTTAAGATTTTATTACTAAAACTATCAAATCAAGAGAAGTAGCTATAATTTTTCAAATCTCAAGGGAGGTTTTTGAAATTATCCCCAAATGAAATGGGTATTCATTTGATCACTATGGATGTTGAATTTAAGATCAGATTTCTCTAGCTAGTATGCATTTGAAGTACCGGTTAATGCATCTAAAATTTATCTAATATATATACATACTAATAATTATTATTCCTCTACCTATTGTATTTGTATACTTTTCCTATTTAATATTACTTGTCATCCTTTATATTTATTTATTTTTTCTATTTAATTATATATTTTCAAAAATATGACACTTGAAATATATTTTAATGAGTTATGGATATCAATCAGACAGAACTAATATATAATTGTCGAAATAATGAAATTTGTTATATTCTCACATCTTAATTTATCACTTTTTTAAATTGCTCTAGTAAGAAATGGACAAAATCAGCACCATGTCAGTTTACTCTTGGAAAGCTTTTTTGACATGGGAATAGTTTTCATAATTCTAAAATTCAAAAAGGATTTCAAATTTTCAAAGGCTTTTTTGTCACTCTAATGGACAAAATCAGCACCATGTTAGTTTACTCTTGGAAAGCTTTTTTGACATGGGAATAGTTTTCATAATTCTAAAATTCAAAAAAAATTTCAAAATTTTGGATATCTATCGAGATTGCAAGTAAGTGAGAAATATATGATCACATATATCACCATCCGTTAAAATTCATCACTCAATCCAATTTTTTTTAATGCCTTTTGATTTGTCCACTTTCGTTCATTAGTTCACAAAGGCACGCACTGCGCCAAAAAATTCGACGTGCATTGAGAACAGGAAAACACCATTAAATTCTAAAAGAAGTCTCATAGTGTAAATAATTAAACCATTGAGCCAAAGTTGAGTCGCCACCAAAAAGAGATTAAATCTCTCTTTGAGCTGTAACTCGGGGGGTTCGAACTCCACTTGTATTGAAAAAAATTCAAAAAAGGTTCTAGAGTATTCATTTAGTCTAATCAGATCTGTATACCCCATTACAGAATCTCTTTAGATTTCCCCATATCCGCCCAAAATGAGAACGGGCTAGGGTTACGAACTCATAATCGGATGATCAAATCGATTCCATGATTATAAGTTCATTCCATACTGGATAGACCTAGGATAGAGGCAGGGCATTTCCCATTTTTGTAAGACCTTCTGTACTAGAAACAATAATGGTATCTCCAATTAGAACCGATCTAGGATGTAAAATAACACTATTAAAATAGAATAGATTTATTGTCTCTTTAGACTTCCATTTCCCTGTAAAATAGAATAGATTAAGTTATAGAAATGTTATCATTGAGTAAAAAAAAAAAGATTAAAATTTAAAATATTTTTTTATATTAAAAAATTCAAAAGACTTTTAAGCAACAATATTTCAAAGATGCAAAATGATACAACTTTAACTTGAGGAGTTCGGAGGGTGTAAATTAATCAAGCTACTCGGATTCGTGAATAGCTCGATCAAAGGATTGCTTTAAATTTATCATTGACCGAATTCGAATTAAGTTCGAATTACTTAATAAGGTTATAAAATAGTTCAAGTAAAAAAAATCAAAACTCAGAATACTCGTTGAGTCTTATCGAATAGTGTATTTATAGTATAATTTTTAAATATTTATTATAAAATTATGAAATTTATTAGAAAATCAAGATTGCAAAATTGATTGAATTTGATTTGGTCTCAAACTCGTGTTTAACTTTGAAAAATTCGACAATCCCAATCTCGAGCTTTAACATTTTTAACCGGCTTAGATAGCAGCCCCGCCATTAAACTTTTGTTTTGACAATTACTAGTAGACTAGAACCATGCTAACGATATATATTCATAAACAAAAACAATGGGAAAAGAAATATTATTGGATTCCAACTTGGATACGCAAACTCCTTAGTCCAAAGACTCCAAACACAAAGTCTCCAGTTATGTGGTGGCAAGAATCACCGTTAAATTTCCCTTGTACCCTCCATTCTCCGCCACGTGTCCCATTCGAAACCCGTATAAATATCCGCAGAATCCCCCCTCAAACCCTCATTCTCGACCGCATCGGAGCACGCCCCTCATCCTTTGTGTTCCGATTCAAGGAAATAATTACTCCTACCAAATTGAAAAGAGAAAAAGAAAAAGAAATACACACACACGCTGTTCCATTGCAAAAACGATACTTGAAACCCTAGATCTCAGCTCTCAAGGTACTTGTAATTTTTCGCAATTTATTGTGATTTTTAGTTTGTTTAATTTTTTTTGATAATAATTGTGATTTTCTCATTTTGTTATTATTTTCGTTGGATTATTCTAGATGGTTTCGGACGCGAGCAAGAAAAGAGACGCGCAGAAGAAGGCGGCGGCGGCAGCTAAGAGAGGAGGTAAGTCAGCTGCAGCATCGTCTAAAGCTGCCAAGGAAGTTGCCGCGGCGGCAGCGGCAGCCACCACAGCGGCGGAGAATGGAAGCGCTGATAGTTTGGCCAATGGAGTTGGGATGCTCCAGATATCGGATCGGACTTGTACCGGCGTGCTTTGTTCTCATCCGCTGTCCAGAGATATTCGGGTTAGTTCTTTTAAAGATCCATTTTTTAATCATGCCATTATATGTACCATTTCAGTTACAATAAATAGTATTTTACCTCTTGATTTTTCACTATATTTGTTACCTGTTGCAGTTACTAACATAATGCATAGAAAAGAATATTGTCTTTTTTTTCAAATTTTCTTTTGATTATGTTCTATCTATGGTTATAAAAAAGAAACGCTTTTTTTTTGGGGGATTATGTTGGTTAGAAAAAGGTAGTATCTTGTCTTTTAACGCAATTCCTAATGGGTTTATTTCTTGTTTGCTTTCTGCTTTTTACAATTTCTTTTGGACTGAAATTAGTTAGGAGACAACCCTTTTTCATGTTGTATGTGTATATTGGGCTGCGTTCTTAGTAGTAGTAAAACAAGATGCTGAGTAAGAAAATAAACTGCCCAAGAGTACGTTCTGATTAGACTTAGGAATGTATTGTTTCTATAAGCTAGATGTTTACACACACTGTACGTGATGAAGATTTGGAATGACTCGTGTTGATCATACCTTCTGAAATTATGTTGATCTTTTTTATTGTTAATCTTGTTTTATTGTTACTAAGAAACCATTGAAAGTGTAACTGGACCCTTGCTGATAAGTGACAATTTCATTTGCAATTTTGGTCTGTTTTGGTTGCAATGATATACAAAAAGTTTAGGGTTACTAACAAATATTAATCTTGTTTTATTGTTACTAAGAAATACCATTGAAAGTGTAACTGCACAAATGTTACTAAGAAACCGTTGCAATGTTATTGTTACTAACAAATATTAATCTTGTTTTATTGTTACTAAGAAACCATTGAAAGTGTAACTGGACCCTTGCTGACAAGTGACAATTTCATTTGCAATTTTGGTCTGTTTTGGTTGCAATGATATACAAAAAGTGTAGGGTTTTTTTTAAAGGTGTGTAAGATTATCTTCATTTTACTTGGCAAATACCATGTCATGTCGTGCATTGGCTGGTCTGTTTGTAATCTGAGTCAACATCTGCCTTGTGTAACTGTCTCCCACGTATTGTATGATGACAAGAAAAAAGAAGAGTTGATTACTTACTAACAGAGAACATTTATTAGAATTTTCTCATTTAAATTTTGTTCAAGATTCTGAATTTCACTTATCTAAATGTAGAAGTATGCAATTCTTGTGGTGTCATCTGAAAAGTTTGCTCAAAAGACATTGGTAGTAGAAATTTTCGTTGGTTTCTTATATTAGGGCTGTCATGATTAAACTTAAATTCTCCAATTTACCTGATTTCAAAAGGGCAACATCTGCTACGCATAATCGTGTAATTTAGCCTTTTAAAATTGCCAGGTTTGTGATCTGAATACCTTGACCAGAGTGTGGTGGTAATATTAGCACTTTCTGGAATCAGTTAAGTAGACAAAAACAGTGGAGATGAAAGATATGTATTTCATAAAATATACATATGTAACCTATCATTTGATGTATAATATGTCCAGTTTTAGTGTATTCTGTAATTTGTTATGTAATATGTCAGCATTATTGGGATAATCTGCTTCTAGTTTGTTTCCTTAATCATTTTTTTTCATCTGAGAAATATGTTGTCTGATTTATGACCCTTGGTGAACTGCATGTATCATGTTGATTGAGCAGTCAATCTTTCAAAGCTGTGTGTATGGCACGTGGATATTCTCCATTATAGTTATTAAGCTGCTGTAATGTTGACTAAGAACAGTTTTCCTTGGTTTTTGCAGATTGAATCCTTGTCACTTACATTCCATGGACATGACCTCATAGTTGACTCTGAACTGGAACTAAATTATGGCAGGTCTGTGGCTCTAGATTGATGCAAAATGTCGTTAACCACTATTTTAGTTCCCATTTCTAAAATCTTGTATTTTCAGACGTTATGGTTTGCTAGGATTGAATGGCTGTGGGAAATCTACTCTTCTTGCTGCGATAGGGTGTCGTGAACTGCCAATTCCAGATCATATGGATATTTACCACCTCACCAGAGAGATTGAAGCTTCAGACATATCTTCACTTGAGGCTGTCATAAACTGTGATGAGGAGAGATTGAAGTTGGAAAAAGAAGCTGAAGCCTTGGCTGGACAGGACGATGGTGGTGGTGAACAACTTGAGCGTGTTTATGAACGTTTGGAAGCCATGGATGCGGCTACTGCTGAAAAGCGAGCTGCTGAAATCTTGTTTGGACTTGGTTTCACCAAGAAGATGCAGGAAATGAAAACCCGAGACTTTTCTGGTGGCTGGAGAATGAGGATCGCTCTAGCAAGGGCTCTGTTCATGAATCCAACCATACTCTTGCTGGATGAACCCACAAATCATCTCGGTAGGTTCATTATCTGGTTATTGTAAAATAGTTGTTAATATAGCTTGCCATTGCTATCTACTGTCATGTATGTGGGAGTGGGATGTTTTATTTGAGGAAAAAGGGGGGCAATAATCTCCATATTAATTTATTGATGCTGAAACCATATTTGGTTTTGACTGCCTGTTGTTGGTCTTCTTGTTTTGGCTCATCTTTACATGAGTTTCAGGCATGGTATTTATTTTATCTTTGTAATCATTTCTATATGCAACAAGACTTTCCTTTTCATGAAGTTGAGCAGAAAAGCTGATAGAACAATGTTAAGAATGCATACTGGCACAAGAATGCAACCCTTGCTTACTGCGTTTCCACTGTCATCTGCTGCAAAGATAGCATAAATAACCCTGCAGGCTTTCTGTATTTCTAACGTTGTTTCTTTCATCTGTGAATATGGCAATTGCAGATTTAGAGGCTTGTGTTTGGTTAGAGGAAACTCTCAAGAAGTTTGACCGCATATTGGTTGTGGTCTCTCACTCCCAGGATTTTCTGAATGGTGTCTGCACCAACATCATCCATATGCAAGGTAAGAAGTTGAAGCCTTACACTGGTAATTATGATCAGTATGTCCAGACTCGATCCGAACTTGAGGAGAATCAGATGAAACAATATAAGTGGGAGCAGGAGCAGATAGCTTCAATGAAAGAGTACATAGCTCGCTTTGGACATGGGTCAGCCAAACTAGCTCGTCAGGCACAGAGTAAAGAGAAAACTCTGGCCAAGATGGAGCGAGGTGGCCTGACAGAGAAGGTGGCGAGGGACAAGGTTTTGGTTTTCCGCTTTACTGATGTTGGGAAGCTTCCACCTCCTGTCCTACAGTTTGTTGAAGTTTCTTTTGGCTATACACCTGATAACCTCATCTACAAGAATCTTGATTTTGGGGTTGACCTTGACTCAAGGGTTGCTCTGGTTGGACCCAATGGGGCTGGTAAAAGCACATTGCTTAAGCTGATGACAGGTGATTTGGTTCCCCTTGATGGCATGGTCCGCCGTCACAACCACTTGAGGATTGCACAATTCCACCAGCACTTGGCTGAGAAACTTGATCTGGAGATGCCAGCTCTTCAGTTTATGATAAAAGAGTACCCTGGCAACGAGGAAGAGAGGATGAGGGCAGCAATCGGCAAGTTTGGGCTTTCTGGTAAAGCTCAAGTTATGCCCATGAAGAATTTATCAGATGGCCAAAGGAGCAGGGTGATTTTTGCCTGGTTAGCTTGGAGGCAACCCCACATGCTGTTGTTGGATGAGCCCACTAACCATTTAGATATCGAGACAATTGACTCCTTGGCTGAGGCACTGAATGAGTGGGACGGTGGCCTTGTACTTGTTAGTCATGATTTTAGGCTTATAAATCAGGTTGCTCAGGAGATATGGGTGTGCGCAGATCAGACTGTGACTAGATGGCAGGATGACATTATGAGCTTCAAGGAGCACTTGAGGCAAAAGGCTGGTTTATCTGACTAAAACAGATCTTTAAGAGTTGATCGGTTCTGCATTCACAAAATCCTGCTGCTCAGATGTGAGTATGACGAAAGATGGTGGAAGAGCTTGATCGCTTTATGTTTTACCATTGAAGGACACTTGTAGTGATTGATGACTGGATGAGTCCATTAGTACTTAACACGATAGTATTATTTTTGAAGCATCATATGTATTGCTCTCTGTTGTACTTGGTCTATGGTTTGGAGAGGATGTAGCGTCGATTTTGGTTCCATATTTTGTTCTTTGGATTTGTAATTTTCACTTAAGCTAATGTTTAGAATACTAAGCAAAATAATATGTTTAGAATACTAAGCAAAATGGTGGTTTTTCTTTCGTACTGAAATTGTAAATCACCGATGCAGATGGAAGTTATAGATGAAGCCCCGTGCGAATTGTAATGGGTAAAAAATGACATCATCACAGCTCAAATTTTATGTCTATTGTAAACTTAATTAAAAGGACAAATCACCCTTTTCAAGCTTAGCTGGCATTCTGGCTTGAGAATGGTAAGTTCTGAGCATTCGATAAGAGTTGTGGAAATTTGGGCTCCCATTGGCAGCAGCCGATAGAATTTGGAGCACTGGAGCACTTATGTGGCCTACAAGAACGTACTTTCTCAACAAAAAAAAAAAAAAAAAAGACCTGCTTTAAGCGAACAGTCAACTTCTAAAGCAGCAGAGACGATAAATTTCTGTGAAGTCTTGTAAAATTGACGTACATGGTATTTGCAGTTCGAAATTCCATGTTGTTTGTAACACTTTGATAAGATTACCGAAAGTAGGCAAACAGGAACAATCTAAACAAACCCTTTCTGGGATTACATCTGTGGAATGAGAAACAAATTTTAACGAGGTTTTTTGGTTAAGATTTGATGTGTCTATTGCTTTCAGCCAACAGCCAAAATTTCTGAATTGTGCCATTTTCAGTTTTATACCGGAGAATTGTGAGAATTGATGAATGACTAATTAGATGCGATTTCTCCCGAGCATGATCTTTGTCATCCTCCTCTAATGGTTCGAATTTTCTCCTCTCCATTTTTGATCAGTTGCAACACATACATAAAACAAGAAAACGCAAACTATAACATTAACGATAAAAGAACCAAGAACTTGGCAAATTACAAATTCTGATCAAACTTCTTTCAAGCAAAAGATATTTTATTGTTTCTCCTAAACAAGATTTTTTCTTATGCAGTTGTCACGTCAATCTAGTAAAAGATATCTATTCCAGTTGACATTTCCACTTCTAAGGTATGGTCTAACTATGACCTTAATTTGATTCATGAGGTACACATATGACGTTACATTAAATAATTTCACAGTGCAAATTTCTCTTGTATAATGAATGATTGAGTAAACTTAATGACATGCACCACCTAACACAAATCGAACCTTCCTTGCTTCTCCAATTAAACTAACTGAGAGATTATTTGTCCTATACTGAATGATATGATGTTTTCTAGTACAGCATGGGTACACCCAACAGGGCCTTCTCACTCCAGGGATGGAAAGGACTATCTGTGCAGGTTCCTTCTGTTTCATATCTAGAAGGAAGGAAGACGCAGAAATCAGAAAGGGACCAATTGAAGTCTTGGGATGGAGAAGGGCAGTGAAGAGTCGATTCAGCACGAAAGCAAGAAGAAACTCCGGTCAGTTTTATCACTGATCCCTTTTTCTTGAAACATAAAAATATAAGCAAGTCAATTCAGTCGACAGTGGCTGATGAGCTGCCAATGTTGTGCCGGTGGAACCCTCGTTTCAGACCCTGCCCCTCCTCCCTGTCTCTAATCTACCTGACTGGACGCTCTGCGTCACATTGAATATGATGCATGTACAGTAATGCATTAATGCAAAATTTTTATATAATTGGAGTGTTAAGAATTACAGTTTGTAATACCTGATTATTGCGTTCAATTACCACTTGACTATGGAGTAATTTTTACTCAATTTAGACTTTTAGTTACCTGGGAACCTATCCTTAAAATGCTAATTACTATGTTTATTTAATTAACCTATCAGGTTTTTTTTTTTTAAATATAAACTGACAGAAATGGTTCAAAGTAAAATTGGTTTTAATTAGTTGCTTTTTACCCTTTAGTCAAGTTTTAAGTACCCTATTACAAATTATTGGGGTTGGTCCAATGGCCAGTGAATGATAGAGTTTTTAGTACCACTAGGTTCAGGATTCGTGGAGAAGTTTCAAACTTTTTGAGGATTGGTTGGGACTTACATATGAGTGTCAGTGTATTTTAATACAATCTTAATTTTTTCTTGATCAAATCTTTACAAGGAGTTATAATAATTTATTTGAGAGTCATGGGAATTATAATGTTGGGAGTTACAATACATTTTGAGTGGAGTTATTAAACAATTCTTTGAATAGGAGTTGCAAATGAATTACTTGGTCAAATGAAGAGTTATTGAATCATTATAAGCCATTTAAATATGAATCATTTTTTAGGTTACAAATTCTACCAATTAACTACAATTTAATATGAAAAAAACTGGTTATACATTAAACTTGGACTTGCAACCTTTTTTCTAAAGGTTTTTGTAGCCTATAAATAGTGAAATTCTTTGGAGAATTTTTGATACACTTCTCTTAACAAAAGATTATTTTAAATATTATTTTCCCTACACTCATTTCTTTCTTTCTCATTTCGTTTTTCTTTGGGCAAAGTAAAATATGGGGAAGCTTCTGCTTCTCTTGGTTGTGCAGATCAAAGGGAAGCAACAACTATAGAGTTGGACCGTTGTATTCTGGAGGCGGTGCGCTAGGCCTTCTGCATCGATAAAAAAAATACCGTAGGGACGCATATTGTTTTAAAAAGAGCATTCTACTCGCCTCAACCCTACCGGACTTCTTAATAGCTGTCAAATTCAAGGTGGTGAGGTTGAAGATCAGAAGTGGTTCGTGTACTCTCCTCTCAACTCACGCCAAATTAATTTTTATGGTACAAATTATTTACATTTTTTAATGAAATATTGAGGTATGAAATTTTTGTTAATTTCTTTGTTAAATTTTATTAGAGAAATTATTGTTACTTATATGATCTATTTTGGTCGAGTACCAACAATGAGTTCAACAGCTTGAGAGGATTGAATCGATCGCTACTCTGACTACACTAATTTTTAGTGAATTCAATGAGTTACCTTGGGGACATATCCTCTTCGAATGATGATCATATATATATATATATATATATATATACACGCACACACATACGTGTTTGTAAATAAACTCACGGACTTTAAATACTCGCGAGTTCAAAGTAAAATTGGTATTAATTAGTTGCCTTTTCTCACCATTTTGTAACTTTTGAAGATCTTATTACAAGAACCAGAAAATTTTGGCACTTTCGGAGGGATTAGGATAGGGCTACAAACAAGTTAAACTACTTGAGGGTTGCGGATGCTCAACTCCGCACTTACTTGGCGTTGGTCCAAGTTCAAGCAGCTGCAGCTTCTAAGTAAACATTGCCATATCATAAATCTCAGAAAAATGTGTGTCCTCTAAACTTTGTAATCAGGTATTGATGCATGCGTGTACTTGGTATTCCAATGACAATTACAAGATTTGCAGGATAGTCAGTCCAGTTAGATATCGGGGATGTTATTTTGCTAAATCTAATCAAGTCGAGCTAATTGTAAAATGTTTGAGTCTCTGGTGTAAGCTAGAGTTTGTCTTAGTCCATCTTGAGACAATTTACTGGGGTTTCCGTAGGTCTTTCAATTCAGGAACAAGTGCAACGTACGTAAATCATATTTAACAAATAAATAAGAGTGGCTAGAATTAAGTTTTGCACGTAAATGTTAATTACCAAATGAACAAATGCCTAGAATTGTAGATAAATTTTACTCGTAAATCTTATTAACCAAATAAACAATTGCATGGAATTAATTCTGATTAGAACATGCCCAACTTCCATTGGCCAGGAAAAGGCAGCCTGACATTGGCAACCCAAGAAAGATGGTGAACAACACATAGTGGTAAGCTTGAAAAGAGGATGAAAATCCCCAAAAAATAAAATCTCTAAGGTACAGTAGTACTAGCTATTCTATAGTACTATGTTTTAGCAGCTCTTGACCATGGTTTTAGTACGTGACCAATCAGCATTAGCTCTTGAATCTCTTCCGTCCACCAATTTCTCAGCCAATATCCTTTCCAGCTCGCTTGGCCTGCAAGGAATAGTTAATGCACCTTCTACGTCGAAGCCATATTCTTCAGCAGCTTGTTCCAAGAGTCTCAAAAATGTTGGATGTGTTAGATAACTCAAGGGGACAACAAATCTCTTCAGCTCATCATCATCCACAGCCATGACAGCAAAATGCCCTTCCTTAACATCATCAGGGACATTTGTTGAATCATTAACTTCTTCGAATTCGTCAGCTCGAGAAGCTAACTTCTTGCCTAATGAAAGACTCTTCTGTAGCTTCTCTGCGACTATCTTGAGCTTCACAATGCCATTCTTTTTCTTGCCATTTGTTCTAGTCATTTTCGCCATGACTCTTTTCTTTTCCTTTTGTTTTGCTTGAAGTTTGAACAAGTCTTGGTGCTTTTTCTGCGCAAATTAAACCTGCATATTTATAGTGGAAGAGATCGGGACAAAGATAAGGTCAGGTCATGTTTGTCGGGTTAAGATTAAAGAGATCGGGACATGGGAAGGACTAAATGAGAGTCGTGTAATTATGGGAGACCGCTGCATGTGCATGAAGTTTCGACTCAAGCATGAAAGGTCGCTTTTAGCTAGCCATTCCTGCCTTCCAATCATTCATATCTGTGCAGTTTTCTTAGCTTGCTTCGTCTAGGCTTTATATACTCAGGAAAACTTGCTCAATCTCATTAAAAACCCTGTAAGGGAAAGTTGCATACTCTAAGTTAGTGCCTAATACGGATTGTACAGATTGCGGAATTGATTCCCATTAAATCGTTTGTGATGTCCCGTCTAACAGCTGTAATGTGCCAAATATATCCCATCAACCAATGACCAGCTTGTTTTAGATTTTCATTTTGCTATTCATATCCAATGAGTAGAAATTACTTTTTGGATTAATCTTTCTTATATTACCAGTTTATACCCTAATGAAGTCTTAATGAGCATGTCACGTAATCAAAATTTCAAATTGAATTCTAAAAATTATGTACGTGTGACATGTATCTATATCTATATACTATCAGGTATAAAAAATTAATCTTACCTTTAATTACTTGCACCTCTTACTTTCTTTCTGAAACTAGTGTAGCACATAAAATCTAAGATAGAAAAGTACCAATGAAAATGTAGTTGCATAATATGCACTAATTTGTAAAATAAACTGAGTACTGCTTTGTCTACATCAAAAAAAAAAGGGAACTTGACATGAAATTAAGCATTTTAGTTGTCTACTCATGAAGTTTTTTGTGCTTTCACAGGCATTTTAATTGTCCACTCATGAAGTTTTTGTACTTTCACCATGTGTATGTGGTTTGTGCATGGTTAATATAGAAGGGTGGTTGGCTTCTCCTGTGCAGTTTTGTACCCTCTACATCTGCTGCCACATGATATATGGAGAACTTTCCGGAACCGTTGATGAGTAGTATCTCTCGAATTCAGAGATCATGTGGCACATCTATGATAGAACAGATCAGCCTCAAGCATGTTAGTTTGCTCCTCTCTTTCAGCAGCTTATTTCTGTCTTTACCCCACTTGCATAACAAGCATGGCATACTTCATACACGGACGGCTAACTTTCACAAGAATATGCATCTATAATTGTACTGGCTATGCCCGTGACATCTGACTAGATCCTTCCAATGGAAATCCAGCTGCATGTGTAATTAACCTACTAGATTTCTCGTACTCGAAATCAATAGAAGATGAGTAGAATGCCTGATCAATTGCATTGAAGTCTGTAATTAATGTTGGACATTAGTAAATGCATTGGCTTAATTTGATTTGATCATTTTTGTTTGTAATTTTGATTTCTTGATCACCTCAAATGGGTATGATTAACTAAGTAGCCATGAGCAAAAAGGGCTTTTTCTTTATTTTGCCAACGATTGTTTAGTAATTTTATCTCTGCAAACAATCTTGTAAGTATTAATTACGTACCAATGCAAGGACTCAGCAGTTTTCAGCTCTCAATGGCATAATACCTCATAAATTTAGGGTCACGCAATTTGTAGTTAGAATTTGAAGAATAAGAAGTAAAACACACCAGCCTACTGCAGATGTGATGATATTTGGCTATTTGCACATTTGCAACGACAATGGTGTAAAAATTTACATAAACCCTTGTACTTCCACATGTAAGAGATGAACAAACTGCTGTCCACAAAAAATTCTATCATATCCAGACTATTAGTTAGTTTGAATCGTAAAAAGTTTGCATGAACTGTACAAAATTCGTTCGATATCTAGTAATGATCGTTTGTTTCAATCGCATTGACTTTTTTTTTTTTTAAATTTCGTGTCAGTTTGGACTTTCTCTACATGCAAAGGAAGACCATTTTTTCTTTTTGATCAACAAACATTTAAGGGTCGCTAAAGCTGTAAATTTCAAACCAGGTACGTACCTTGGACTGAAATCTTGAACTGATGGATTTACGTACCTCAGAGTGCAGCAATATTGAATTAATAAAAAAAAAAAAAATATCGTTACTGCTGCATGATTAGAAAGGGAAGAGGGAACAGTGAAAATTAAGGGAGTACAATTCTATCATGGTATGCAATGTCGGCTAAAGAAATGGCTTGTCATAACTTGAAATCTCTTAGAATTACAATTTATACCCCCAATGAAATGTGAAATAAATCCTACTATATATTATCCTGGTTGCTATGATAATTTCGCATAGAATAATAAATGAAGAGAACTAATAATGTATCAACAAACAAGTTCTAACAGTTTAGAACTCTTAATTAAGTTGCAATTTGATTTTTCTTGATCCACAACATTTTACCTAGTATCATTTGGATATCTTGACTAGGAGTTACTATTTCTTTAGAAGGATTTGAAAAGTTTTGCTTGTTAATTTAAGGCCCCACTGAAAAATATTTCTTGCTAGAGATATTTTCTTGAGGCCTTTGCAGTTGAAACCAGACAAGTTTATTAGCGTCTTATCCTTGTTTGTTATGTTGAACAGTCATTTCCCGAACCATCCCACATCTTAATAATCTATAATATTTTAAGCTAGCCTGGCATGTCCATGCTCCTTTCCTTACTTCACTATCGACTTCATTATTACTTGCATATGGTTCAAATTAATTCTTCACCCATGGTGATGAAAACAATATACAGCCGCTAGCTTTGGACTTCAAACCTGCATATATATTATCCACTTAAACCTGAAATTATTACAATTTATTTACTTCAAACAGTCAGTTCAATGAAGAAAAAAAGAATGTATATATATATATATATATATGTTGAACGGTTGATACTGCATGACTAAAAAAGAGCTAGCGAATAAGGAAAAGCCAAAGACATTAATTTGCAACATGGCATGAAACCACAACAATGAGAAGATATTGTTACGTCCAGTTGAAACCAGACAAGTTTAATTGCTAAGGAGTTTTTTTAATCCTTGTTAATTTGTGAAGATGAATAGTCCTTCCCAGAACCATCCCAGTTCTTATGCGAGAAAGATCAAAAAGGTCAGCAGGAGAATGATCGCTCTGCAAGTTTATTGAATCTCTGACTACATTATACATGGCTCATCTATGATCTACCCCACTGCGAGGCAGGAGTCTCTTCGTTTTTTCTTTTGGGAGCTGGCATTCAAAGTACATAAACGAAGAAAGCGCATAAATTCAGGGCCCATAATTCAGTTGCCACGTGAAACTGTTCTCATCCCTTCATAGTCTTTGAGCATTTTAGTCTGCTTCTCGTAGATAAGAGCTCAGGAAAAAAAAAAAAAAGGTTCCACCTAATATATGTATATATATATTAATATTATAAGCTGGAGGAAAAAAACCCCAAAAGTTCATGATCAAATGCTTGATGTGGAAAGCACATTTTCTGTAGGGAAAATATTTTCTGGACGAAAGTATTTTGCAATAAGCAGTCAGAAACAAAATTAATGAGAAATGGTCCACATTATTCTAATGAGTTGAATAGAGCTAATTAATGTGTAACTTGTCCCACGTATTACTAACTAATATGGTATTGAAGTATTGATGGTTCTGCAGACAGCAGCCCCAATCGAGTAGGAAAAGAGAGTTGATTAGGTTTCTGTTGCTTCACTTTCATTTGCTTAAAATTTGGGTGGGGAAGAATGCCACAGGGTTATTCCACATTACCTGCATCAGATATTTATTCAATTGCAATTAGGAATAGGCTTTGTTATTACTATGTTGTAGAGTATTTGCTCAAAAAAAAAAAGGAAGAATTGTAGAGTACTTAATTAATACATGTGGGCTGACGTTAAGTAAATCTTTTTTATTAAAGAGGTCTTGATTTAGTGGTTAAAATTGAGACTCCAAATCTTAGAGGTCCTGATTTCTAACCCCTTTCCAACTTCAAAAATCTCATTTCTTCCTTACTAGAAAAAGATTAAAATAAAAAAAGTCCTTTCTATCCCATTGGGCCCAAGAGTGCTGAATTGAACAACAACATGTGTTACATGAATTTTTTGTCAGATTTTTAATCCATTATATCTTAATATGTATGCATGTTGGTATGGTTCCATTCACCGCCTTATATGGTTTTGATTAAAAAGGGAAAAAAAAAACAAAGATTTTTCTTTGGGGATAATTTTAGTATTAAGAGGACTTACATGAAAATAAGGTTAACAACGATGGATAATGGTTAGTTAATAGAGCTAATCCACAAGGACCACAGCCACCTTTTCTATGGTGTCTAGTCACTGGTGTTTACGCTTAAAATGAGCATTATGACTACATATCCGCAATTCGACACTGTATTACTAGTTAGAATTTCCTTTTTCGGATTCAATAATGTTTTAGCAAATTTTGGTTCAAGTCATTTTCACGAGTAAATAATCACATTGTTGTGGGGTTTTTTTTTTTTGGCCTGTTACTCTGCTAGAGACGTGTTCTTGAAGGCTGACTATGATCTTCTCCTAAATATGCTCTACAGGTTATGAAAAAGAGTTCGAGAACAATCCAAACAGAAAATAGAGCAAAAGTACTTAAACAAAGAAGGTTGTATTGGCATTTCGGGCAAATAGTGGTTTCTTCTCCTAACCTTTGAATTTCGTTCTCTGGCAAAGTTTGATCAATCCTGGACTAGTCTTGACATCAATGTCTTAGCAATTTTAAAGTCCATAAAATTTTTGAAATAAGTGCACAATCAAGAAGAAAAAGATAATAGCATTTGCTTACAAATTCAAATTATGTACAGGGAGAACTAATTTTTAAACAGTAAAAATTATCAAGGATCAATTTTCAAGTTTCAATTGTTGTGAATCAATGTACTTCTCAAAACAATTATGGGCTCAAAGATGAAAATGGAATTGAAAAAAAGGAAAAAAAAAAATAGAGACTGCAAAGTTGAGAGCGAAAGTGGGAGAGACAAAATGGAGAGAGACTAATTTGAAAGTGAATCACTTTTGAAATATTTTCTTATACTATATAAGAATGAGTTTAGATCGAAGGGGTTTTGAATTTCAACTGGAAGGATAGGGGCATTATGGGATTGTGAGGCTGTTTGGAATGTAGTTATAGTGCAAAGTACAATTTATGGTAGAGTTTGTTTTCTTGTACTTCCGAAAATGGCCTTTTGTTTTGTAAATGCTATATGGTTCAATTTATGTTTTTGAAAATATTTGGACATTTCTGAAATGTGTGGGTATCGTGGTTGTCTTTATAGTAGTGACTAGGGGAAAAAGCCCACGTCACGCGCGGGAGTTTAGTACCTGTAATTAAAGATAGTTAATAATTATTATTTGGTATTTTGTAGTATAAGAATTGAAGTATGATAATTTTATTATGTGATATTAAACAGAAAAATTATAAATTACATATTGAGTCAAAAAAATATAATATGCAATGAAATGTAATTATAAGATACGATCAAGCACTTTGCGTTTAATCTAATAGAATAAAAGATCTACTTATATTTGCTCATGCACTTTAGGAATATTAAAATTTGTTATTTAGTTTGAATTTGATCTTGATATGAGGGCAATTCACCACATTATCTAGTCATATAAGTGAGATTTGAACAATTAGCATACTTGAAAAAATCACTGCCAGTGGAATTTTGGTTCTTGCAAGCCAAATTCTTGAATTTATATTGATTCCAAGGACATATCATCATGAAACCTCCACATTGACCAATCAATCAATTATGATTTATTTTATGATTTAGGACATATAGCAAAACATCTCCTTCTCGATAGGGGTTACAATCACAAAACATCAATTTTTGACCTAGTTGCAAAAATATACAATAACTAACACGCTAATCTAGATAAATAATTACCTAAAAAAATACTAAAACATCTTAATCCACTCAATTCAAGAAAACAATTAAAAGTAATGAAGTACATACTTTTAAGTAGATAGTTAAACATATGGCATATCAAATGAAGTGAAAAATTGCCTAAATGGAATCATCAATAAAGTAGCAAACAGTTTGAAAATTACCGTAACTAATAGTTAAAACAACAAAAGAAATAGATGCAATCTATAAATGGAAAAATTTATGATGATAAACTTATTTTAAACCACAAATAACAATTAACAAATGTGATCTCCTTCCTATCAAGTCTATCTAACATGGACAATTGAATTAAAACACTAAAAAAAGTATTGCACATACAGCTTGCAAGATCACAGATTTCTTACAACCAAAAAAGTAGATTAGCTACAGAAAATATACCTATTGAGAAAGATGTTGCCAAATGGGAAAGAGGAGTAGCTAATACAGCAATATCCGAATTCAATAGACTACATGATTGTAGTGGAACAAAGTTATAAGTAAATGAAATGAATTTGAATAGATGGGGGTTACTATGGTAACGGCTAAGAAACCAAACTTCTCTACTAATCGACATTAATTGTGTCTTAACATCTATATATCATAAGTTTGCAAATAACTGATGAGAAAGGCTTTAAGAAATTAAGAGACTTGGATGTTAATACAATTAAATAATTAAAAGGGTTTTTATGTAATTCCACTAAAACACAAGTTGAATTCAATTGTACCCAATGTTCAATCGGATGTCGAACACTGTCATAGGTTAAACTTACCCCTAGCTTTAAATGTCTGAGAGGACATTTAAGTAATTATAAAAAAAAACCAAATTAGCTATAATGATTCATATTCAATACTCCAATTGCACTTTATAATACTCTCATATTCCCAAAATAGCCCCACCATTGCGGTTGAAATCTTTGTCCTAAATTCATTCTTATATAGTATAAGGATACAAGTTATAATAGTCTTTGTGTTGCTGTAATGACCTAAACGACCTCAATTATCTATTAGTCTTTGTTCCTTCTGCGTTTTTTTCCTTTGTTTTTTTTTTTTTTTGTAGATATCCTTATCAATCTGTGTCCTTCTATTTCACAAAACGTAAGTGTATAGGATATTTATGAGTAAGAGAGATGTGAATATATATAATTAATAGAAATCATTAGGATATTTATATTGGATTCCCATAATCATAATATAACACTCAACTGGTTCAACTTCTTCTTCTTTACTATCACTTTAATAGTATCAAAGTTGAGGAGCTTATCAATTAGATTATAGTCCTTCCTGATTAGTTCCTTTAAAACATTTCCTTTAATTATCAAAACTTGTTTCTTTATAACCCCCTCTTTCCTTCCATTCCTTTCACTTTAATACCCAACTATTGACATGACAAAATTCAAATGCAAAATTTCTACCTATAGCTTCTAATTCCAATTTAGGGGAGTAATTTATTCTAATTTTGGCTTCACTGTTTCTAGACTTCAAATGTAAATCTATGATTAATTAATTTTCGCTCCAAACTTCATATTTACTATTTCTTTAGTCTTAGCATAACTATTATCAACTTTATTCAAATGAAGAACAATATTTGGAAACTTACTCAAGTTGTCAAAAATCCAACTACTCGCTCACAATTGGAGCACTATTATTCAAGTGATTGAAACATGAAAAATCACAGTACTCAGAAGATGCAAAATGCTGTCCAAAATTGCTCTTCGCCAATGGTTAGGTAATGTACAAAAATCCCAACCATACAAAATAAACTCTATCTTTTATTATTCCTACTTTGATCACTATTAGCCCAATCATTGACATGTATGATTTCAGCTTATATATTTATATCATTATTCCTTGTTTCTCATTTTCAAACAAATGCTTTATGTTAGTTTTAAGAAAAAATAAAGGTTATAATGTAGTGAAAAAAAATCTTAATTTATACAAGTAACTAACTTGAATTTGTGATAATTTGTAAAATATATATGCTTCTATCAAGTAGGATAAATTATATTTTTATTTTTTTAATTAATTCTTTCTTCATTTGCTTTATTCATGGATTTATCCATATTTTTTTAATTCATTCAATATCATTAAGGAATATGTGATTATACCATGGAAAACTCATTTATCTTCATTATGCAATAAATATTATGTGCTAATTGAGAAAGTTTTGGCCAATGAGTTGTCTGGTCAAATTTTATACGTAACATTTTCTTCTAATACATTTTCGCTATACAGGGACAAAATGTTGAAGCGCTAATTTATTGTATAGATATAGAATTTTTTGACACCTATAAAATATACTACATCTCTAATGCAAAAGTTCAACCCATTTTGACCATAAGTTCCACCCAAAAAAAATGAAATATTCATGGATCATTAACACCACAACTATTGTCCAACAATTGTAAGAAATTAACAGACCACTCTCATTTCAGATGCCTCCATCTCCCACCTTAATAGAAATTACAAAATATGTACGATCCAAATTTTCTTTCAAAAACTAACAAGTATGCCTCTTAAATAACGCTATTAACAAATTCATATGTTCAAACTTTCCTACAATTGCTATTCACATTCAATCACAACCTATAATAGCAGATCTACATACCAGACAAATCATCATTGTTGATCAACTGTTTGACTAACACCTTTCCAATTAATAAAATGCACTATAATTATATTCTCATTAACAATTTTACACAATTATCAACTAATAGCACTAACTCTTTGACATGTATATGACAACAATGAGAACCAACCAATAGTTGACATTGCTCTCTCCCCTACACAAGCATCCTACGACATTAAATATTACAAATATTACAAAAATTACAAATATTCAAGATGGATTATTACACTCAGAAATAGCTTCTAATAAAATATTCAAAAATTTTGCAACTCTTAACCTATCTATAAGATTAGAGACAACCCAAGGAAAGACACTCCTACAATAGAGTATTGCCATCTACAATAAAAAGTTAAATTTAACAGGCTACTACTTTAACTTCATGCAAATACGAGAGGCACTATGAAGGAGATTTATGAATTCCGCTTTTATCTAATATTCCATTTTTATATAGTTTAATATACAGTTACACTTAATCTTCTAATAGTAATAGTTCTCTTTTTCTTATTACAAATTACACTTCTATACTATTACACCAAACAAAAACTATAAGGTATCTTAAACCATAGGTGCTAAATTCCTGTGTGATACATGGGCTCTCCCTCTAGTTTTTCTAAAGAAAAGTTACTTTGGCAAAAGACTCTTTGTTTTTTTTTAAAAAAAAAAAATAAGGTCATACAATTATGGGACCCATGCAAGAGATTACAAAAGATTTTGATTGTACTTGTCCGCTTTTATTATCTCTTATTACATTTTGCCACTTTTCTAGTTGGATTGAAATCTATCATAAAACAAAAGTTCAAAATGAAAACAAACAATCATCATGGAAACATATCTTTACGAGTAATTAATTCCACAGTACGTAAGTACGATTGGGATATCATTTCATTAGTTAAATAATTATTAGTTAGACATATGTTAAGTAAATGATTTGATTACATTGAGATAGCTAGTATACTATCCTAACATCGGTATAAAATTCCTCAACCTTTGTCACATTAAATCTAATTAGAAAAAGGAAAGTAAAAAAAAAAACATATCTTGAGAAAAAAATACCAGATTTATAGCCTTAGTCCATATCATGCAAATGGATTAGATACCAAGCCGAGTATCTATTAGATTTTACCCTATCCATTATTATTTGTTAGCCTCCTACCTATTGTTAGCACTTAAGAAAATCATATCATGAGAACAGATAAAAGACAAAACAGATCCGATGTTCTTGGTGGTTTGGTACGCTTTCAAAACATATCCATATATTCTTGTATTGAGAAAACTCAAAATCCTAAGTACTTTTTTTGTGCACAAACACTAAAGGATCTCAAATTAACAAAAGAACAAACGGGTTTAGTTGCCTTATAAAGGGAAAGTAGCCCTTGTTTCTAAAATACCTTGTATTTGGACTCTCTTCATTAGTACGAGAATGACCCGCCTCATCCTATCAGGTCGGACTCGCTCCACGAGAAGAACCTGCCACATCCCTATACGATGACTTGTAGGAATATTGTTGCTCTCTCCATGTTTAGCCATCCCATCCCTATGGAAGGGGCGAAGGACTCGCCATACAACCGCTTGTAGGAATACTGCTATCCTCTCCATGTCTACCAGCTCCAAAAGGAGAACTCGCCACATCCCTATGGGTGGGGGAGGACTTGCCATTTGACTTCTTGTAGGACTTGTAGGAATATTGTTGCCCTCTCCATGTCTAACCGGGCCATGTAAATTACAAAATGTAATAATAATAATAATAATAATTTGTAAAATCCATGCCAGCTATTGTCACTGAAGTAATAATCTGTTATATATTTTAAACAATACCTATTTGGTGAATCATGAGTTTGTGTTGCCCCAGCACCATGAACAAGAGGTTCCCTGTAATAAAGAATATCCACAAAATAAAAAACAATTTACAATTGACAGTCACAATCGACAAATGTAGTACGTCTTAGACAAAGTACTCATCTGCCAACCTCTTTATCCATTATCATCATCAAAGAAATACCATATCATGCATGCCAAGTTAATGGCGGTTTCCACAAGAAAAGTCCAATATGTGCAATTGATAGTTTATGTTCCCTTTGTCCCGCCCCAGTTATAGTGAAACTGATAGCCGTTGCATTTAAATTTGTTGCAGAAAAAATTTAAAAAAATGTTCATAATAAAATATGGAATGCATATTTAGTGTTAGTTCCTGGTCGCGCTTAGGATTTTTTTTTAAATTTTTTTTTGGCAAACCCGATAAACATGTAAGTAATCTTTCCAAAAGGTCACTTACATATATATATAACAAGCCAAATATTATGGAGTAACTGTCCAAATTCAAATGGGATGTACTTGCCCCATCTGTCTGCTAACGTGTCTTTCTCCTGCTCTTATACATTTTCAGAGAGGCCACACGTTGGGAAGCTCTATCACCAGTAGTTGTAGAGGAACCGTACGAGATCAACGAGCATATTAATACTACCATGTGTCGCGCCCCATTTTTTACAAGATGGAAAAAGAAAGTGTTTTATAAAAAGATGTGATTTATTAATAATAAATGAAAAAGGACCTAGAATGGGACTTAAAAGTATGCGACAATTTGGGTCCAAAATTTAGTCTAAAAGGGTTTTTAAGAAAAAAATAGGAGTCGCCACTTGGTATGGAGTTTTGGTGTACCAAGTCACCCAAAAATAAAGTAAAATAAAATAAAACCCTTTTTGACAACTCCAGGTCTTTGAAAACAAGAGAAAATGGGTTCGGGAGTCACGGTTGAAGAAAGGGAAGGCAAAGGTTCAATTGACTCAAACCTAAGGCACCCTTTCAACCTAGTCTAAGCTAGTTGCGAGGTTTAGTCAAAATTTTCCTAATCTAACCCTTAATTTTATCATATTTGGATGTTTCCTATATGGATGCAAATCTAAATATATCGAAAGGGACAAAATGTTCATTCAAGGGGTTTAATTGAACCAATCGCATTAATTGCGAAGGCCAAAATGATTCCTTGAAAGTGTCACGAATATGCAAATGATGAAATTAAAATAAAAGAAAAGAAATTAAATTATATACATATATATAAGTGATCAAAGAAAAGGAGAATGCAACATAAAGGGTACGGGAGGCAAAACTCGTGACATAATTTTCTTATACATGGATTAATAGGGTACTTAAACTAGAAAGTTATAATCACCCATTTCCCATGTTTGAAAAAATAATTATCCTAACATGAACAAGCAAATGAACTAGCTTAAATGAGATGCAATTCTAAATGACATGATTAGCACCTATAGCGGGTAGGGGATAATATAATAGGGAATATCATGCAAATGAGAAAAGATCCTAAAAATGAAAATATGCATGAAAATGTAGTGAATAGCATACAAAGATGAATCTAGCGCAAGATGACCTAAATGGTCTAGCATTGGACTAGCCCATTTCTAAAAGTCCTTACTAGCGTTGGACTAGCAAGTAAGCGGAGGGAGAAACCACAACTAGCGTTGGACTAGTGTGGTGACGTCATGCATTAACAATTCATAGTGAAACAAATAAAACATAAATTAAAACAAATAAACACATAAGAGCACGTAGCACATAACACGTAAACATAATATCTAGATGCCAAAATCCTAAGAAAAGCGGATAAAACACATAACACATAAACCACATAAACACGCAACCTATCTATTACATCGGGGAGCGCCTAACTACAATCTAGAAGGGAAAAATATAATAAAACAAATCTAATTATCCTATCTATTACATTTTTGAGGTATTTAAATACCTCTCGAATCATTATAAAAAACTAACTAACATATATAAGAAAATTTGAATGAATATTTAAATCAAATAAATAAAGCATATAAAAATATAAACACATAGGAACACATAAGAGCACATAAGAGCACATAAGAGCACGTAATTGATATTGAAATAATAAAAATAGGGGTACCTCCCGTTTGAAGTGGTAACTAAATGGAGTCAAATTGTCCTATTTATACTCACAATGAACAAAAGAGTCATGGCACCAATTTAATTGAAAAAATCAATAATAATAAAAGTACTAAGCTCACGCTAATATGTCAAACATAAAGAAATTTAAAACATCTAAAAATTACAGGTTGAATATGTTCAAAAGTAACATAATTAGTTATTGAAGAAAATAAACAATCATAATAAAGAGAGCCAAAATTTGCCAAGGACTGAATTGCAAAAATTGAAAACTTTTGGGGGACAAAAATTATATTTTTCAAAGTTCAGGGGTCAAAATTAAATAAAAGATAAAATTCAGGGACCAAAGTGAAATTAATTTAAGGACCGAGTTGAAAGGAATTTAAAATGTTCTGGGCCGCAGTGAAAACTACTCCAAAGATTAGGGGCCAAAGTGCAAAATTCGGTTTCTGATTTGGGAGAAGAAAGGCCATCGGGCCGTTATTTTTATTTATTTGGGCCGGATACTACCTAAGTCCAACCGAAACCCAAAAGAAACGAGCAGGCCAGCCCGTCTTTTTATCCCTCAAGCCCAACCAAAAAAGAAGCATGAGTCTGACCTTCTAGCCCAACCGAAATTAAGAAACAAGCCTACTAAAAATTTTAGCCCAACCCACCTTCTTTTTTTTCTTTCCTTTCTTTTCTTTTTCTTCTTCTCTTTTCTTTCTTTCTTCTTCCTCCACTTCTTCTTCTACCATCCCGGTTCTTCTTTTTCTTGCCTGGCCGGCTGAAGCTCCTCGCCACCGCCAACCATGGCTGACATGGCGGCTGCCGGCGCCGCCACCACCGGTCGCCGGCGAATTTTTTCCGATCACAAAAATTATCAAAATACACACCCCAACTCGATTTTTCGCGTAGAATCCAATTCCGGAGTTAGTTTTTACAAAAAATGAGCCGAAAGTGGTCAAAATGCCAAGAAATCAGTTCAGTTTTTATTCTTTTAAAACCCTCAAATCTTCACCAAAAATCATAAAAATTATACCAAAACCCTCCTTATAACTTCCACAATACAACTATAATCTTAGTTTGACAAGTAAACAACAACAAAAGGATGCATTAAATCAAAACAGCCCCAAAAATGAAGAAAATTATTCTAATGTCTTTAAAGCTCAAAACTCCAAAAAAATTAGATAAGCACACATTTCCAAGCCCGGTGCTAGCTAACGGTCATCCGTTTTGACAACAACATGCAGAATATTCAGCTTTTTAATCCGTTTTTCCATTTCGGCATTTTATCAAGCATTTGGCATGCATTCACAGCATCGTTTCTTTTTTCTTAATTTCATCCAGGCTTGTCCCAAAAAAACTTCAACAACACCACAATAGCAACAAAATCAGTGAAAGAAAGAGACAAATAGGTAGCCAAACATGCATTTAATCTAATTAGTTAAAAAAAGGAAAAGCTGGAAAGAATACCTCAATGAGGTTGTGGTCCTTTGACTAAAATTTCGAGGAAGCTCCAGGCTCTTTGTCCAACCGGCGGCTGCCTCCTTGTTTCTGAATTGTGTGTTGAGTTTGCTGGAAAAAAGAGAGGGAGCCGAGAGGGAGAACCCAGGGAGTTTTCTTTTCTTGTTGTGGCTTGTCTCCTATGGCAGCCAAAGAGAGCCGAGAGATACTTGTAGCCAAAATGGAGCTTGTGTGCTCAATCTTTCGAAATGATGACTTCTGCCAATGAAAAGAAAGGTGCATGGCAATTGAGTGTGGAATGGGTTAATAGTTGTTTTGGTAGAGAAAATGATTATGATGATTTTTTTTCTTTTTGTTGTTTGTTGTGTTTTTTTTTTTTTTTTGTTTGGTTTGTTTTTCTTTTCTTTTCTCTCTTTTTTTTTCAAGCAAACCTGCAAAAATGAGAAAAATGCACATTAAAATGTTAGAAAATAAATAATTCATTAAATAGAAAAATCTTGAAAAAATATTAAAAATTGACAAAAATTTGGTGTCTACACCATGTAAGCACTTGTTCGCTTTTCACATGTTGAAATAGTTGTTGTGGAATTGTTATTCAAGTTTTATGACTAAACAACTAACAGGGAAACTTAAAATAATAATAACAAGGGCAAAATGCTCTAATGACCCTCAAACAATTACGAAATTTAATTTTTGATCCTCAAACTATTAATTGATAAGTTTTAGCTCTCCAATTAATTAAAACATATAATTCAAGCCATTCCATCAACTTGAATCGTTATATCTATCCCTAAAAAGGTAGAGGAAAGAAAACACATAAACAAAACATAAACCACAAAATTCAGCAATAGCAAGTTGTTAGGTCCTAGTACTAACTTAATCGGTTCCGTTTGATAAAACTGAATCTGAATTTTGAAGTCTGAAATCTGAATACTGAAACAATTAATTTACTGAATTTTAAGCACTGAAAAGAAATATATGAATCTCTGAATTTTAATACTAAATCTATTTATACTGTTTAATAAACATTTATAACTGCATGCTTAATAAGTTAAATTTGACAATTTTACCCTTATATCTTTTCATCCAAGAAAGAAATAGAACCTATGATTTAATTAGTTTAAAATTTTTAGGTATAAAAATGACAATATTTATTTTTAAATCAAATTAATATAAAAGATGAAATATATTATATGAGGAGTATGGAGAAGATGTGAAAGTCATTAAAAAGGGAGAAAAGAGAAATAGAAAATCATTAGATAGAGAATATTACGTTATTTAATTAGATAAGAATTTTGAATATAATTAACAAACAATGGTAGATTTGGTAGATAAGATAAGATAGTTGAAGTAATTCTATTGATTCTTATCAGAATTAAACATTCAATTAGAATTCTTGTGCTACAAAAAATACACACAAGTTCAGCACTACTTAACAAGTTCAGCAAATGAATTTTCATTTATCAAACACTCAAAACATCTGAATGTCTGAAAAAGTTCAGATTCAGCACTTTTTTATGTTATCAAACAAAATCTGACATGATATCTTAGTACCTTGAGAACGGCATTGGTGAAAAACAAACATGGCTCTCTCATATGATCTTCGTAGTCATATAGAAAAAAACAAGTTTCTGACTAGCTCTAACTTGGTGTAGTATGAATCCACAATTCCATGGGGCATATACATCTCTGGCTCATATAATTGTTCAATTTCCCACGCTTTAGCCATTTCTACACAAGCCAATACCAATTAAACACTGAAATCAATTATACCTTTTCATTTCACTTATAGATAAACAAGAAGAAATAAGACATACCATATACCGCTCACAAGATAAAATAAAGAAAAAATCTAAATAAAAATTTATCAAATGAATAAGGAAAGTAGGAAGAGCAAAAGTTTTTGGAATTCACCAACCACCACGTACGGCTAAAATGTTGAATCAATCAAATTTTACTGGTCAAAGTATTGTTGTGTCGTTCTGTTACGTAGAGTAGTAAAGGTGTAGGAGAAAATCAAATCAATCAGGAGCTGCTAGACTTGAGAAAGCAACTTGAGAAAGAGAGGCAATATTATTGAAGATTCAAGAGAATGAATAAAAATAATGCTAATTTTCAGATTGTTCTACCCCCTTGTTGCTCGTCCCTTTTATACAAGAATTACAAGTATTCCTACCACCGCCTTTCTAGTGCTGCAATTCAGCTCTAACTGATTTGATTCTTGCTAACTTTCATTAGGCTACAATCACTACTACTTTACTATTTTTTTTTTTGGGAGGATATTATACAACGCCATTAATAAAGTAATATAACTAGTGCAAAACGGGAAAAAAAAAAAAGAAACAATAAGAACTGAGATGTGTGCATAATAATTACAAGGATAAAAGGAGTAAGAGGATGATCGTCGTTAAAAGGATTGATCCAAAGATGTGAAGTAACTGCAACTTGTTCGGAGATATTGAGATTTTCTAGAGTGAACAACCTCATTTTTATACTAAAACTTAACTGACAAAGAAAAATACAGTTTTGGTTTAGATCCGTATGACTTTAGTTTAATATTGGAAAATAAGTTATTCGAAACATTGATGAAATATTGATTTTAACCTGTCAAACTTCATTAAATATTTGTTTGGATTGGTTTAAACTAGTGGAAAGTGAGAATGACAAGGGAAATATAATATAGAGTTTTTTTTTTTGGGGGCTAGAATGTAGAGTTATACTGGTTTAAATTTTTTTAGTTTTTAACTTTTCCTAACCAAACGTAGAAACTTAATCTTCAAAGGAGTTAGCAAACCAATGTGTCAAGATTTACTCAAGAATCATAAAATCGGCGTAATACTTATTTATCAACATAAATAAGTATACCATCACTCGGTATTAACTTAAATAAGTTGGTTACAATGTTATGCTCACCTACACACACACACACAAAAACAATAATGTTATGCTCATCTTTTCTATACATGGTTGGAAAACGTGGTTGATTAAGTGGTGATAAGTTATTTTATGCAAAACATTTTTTTAATCCGTAGAAACTTTGTAGTTCCCATAATTTTTAATAGCATTTAGTACCATTTTTTGAGTGGAAAGCTTCTCTTTTGATAAGCCATAGTTACAGTGAAGAAAATATCAAATCTGTTGCATTGTCCAGTTCTATTATTTAAAAAATAATTATTTTTTTCTTTTTTTTTTTTGAACTTTTTTAAGTGAGAAGTCTTGAATTCAAAACCTCTACTTATAATCTCACTCACCTTAGTACATTACCACCCAATCCAACACTCCGTCCCTCCCTCCCTCTCCCTTGGTGTTTGTTGGTTAAAGAGTGGAGGTGCTTTTGTCAACTGAATGGAACTTGGAAATTTGAGAAATTTGGAGCTCAGTTTTCAAAAAGCCAATTGCTAGTACTCACGCGATTTTGCATTGGACACATAAATAAGCTTCCCTTGATTCTTAATTTAGATCTTGAAACTGACACTTTCTACATATGTACCACCCCAAAATGTTCCGAGATGAAACGAAGGAGGTATTTGAGAACTGGGCAGTCACTTTGTTTTGTGGATCCCTTGGGGAAGTTTTCGAGTCTTTTCCATTGACGGTGAAAAAAAGTAGATGTAAATTAACTCTTCAGGCCAAACAACCTTATGCAATGCTTATGTTTCACGCTCCTGCAATTTGCAAAGAACTGTGCCTTGTGCAGATACATGCCATTAACGAACAGCAGTGAACGTGAGAATGAACGGTATCAACATGGGTTCTACATATGAATAAACGGAAGGAATTGCAACACCAGCTAATATGTCGCAACATTTATCTGCATTGATTGCAGAACTTCCAATATACACTGCTACATGAGTTCCCTAAATTTGACTCTGCTACATCATGATGCGAAGTAAAAGCTGTACATGGAGTGCTTATTCCTGTACAAATACTAATGCGACATCAAAACTGGGACAATGATACAACATCAAAACTGGTTAACTCGGCCTCTTGCACGATGAGACTAACCTATGGCCTAACGGACAGGTCCATGTCATTAACATCTACGAACTGAGTGCTCAATGAAGCACAGAGTCACAACTCACAAGTCAGGAACACTACCCAGAAAATTGGTTGTTGGCCGTCAATGGGTTCATTTATGTTACTTCTGATGCATGACGCAGTCACATTACAGACAAAGTAGGCTGTAGAAAACAAGAGGTATAAATGCATTATCAAGCTGTGCTGTATAGGCCTCCAACAGCCCGCTAGTGGTCACTGCAACAAGTAGAGAAAACCAGTGCTGCACAACACAAACACGGAGAAGTATGATAAACCAAATGGACTATTATAGTTCTCTGAAATAAAAAAACTCAAATCATCATGATCCATTCAACTTTCTATAGAAACAGCTAAAGGAAAGTGGTCATGAACTGAAGCTGATGAGGACTATGGAAACATTAGATAATTCTTAATCATCATCATATGTGAGAGAGAGAGAGAGAGTGAGACCTGACTAAAAATGTACCCAGTTGTAGCTAAAAGGGGAAGCAGCACAGAACATGCGACCAAGACAGAAGTTATACCAGCTGCAGTTCCTTCAATTGTTTTCTCTGACAAGGAGAGAATATAATACCCTAGTTTACAGATAAAAGAAGAATAAAAAAATGAAAAAATTTGAATGAGCACTTACTGCCAGTTTTGCTCCATCGTAGAACCCCATACTTGTGGCCAACCATTGAAGCCTAAAGGGAATTTTAAGTAACATAGTCAGGAACAAAACATTCTAGCAGGCTTGCCAGAATGTCAGAGGTAAAAAAGTTCCATAGTCAAATGTCGAACAGCAAGTTTAGCAAATGAATTTGAAAAAAAAATGGAGAGAGAGAGGATAGATGCCAAACAATTTATGTCAAGGATTTAACCTCATAACTCGATCTTGCACTTGAACATTCTAAACCAATAATTTAGGTTCATTTTTTATTTTTTTTGGGGTTGTGGGCAGCGTTGAGTGGGGAAGCAAGTGAATGTTACTCCATTTAGTCAAGAAATGTACCCTTATTCAACCATTTATTATGTGAAGCATTGCTTTATATTAGAAAAATGCCTGCCTACAAATGCCCTTACGTGAAAGCTTGCTCTACTTCTACAAATTCATGGCCTACTCTCAAATGAACCCCAATTTCATGTATAAATCTATATCAACTGGCAAAAACTTATAATAGCAAGAAGTGGGTTGCTCAAATTAAGTACCACAAACTCATTAAGAGAATATAAAAAAATCTTATGTGGATATAGCAAGAAGTAGGTTGCTCAAATTAAGTACCACAAACTCGTTAGGAGAATGTAAAAACATCATATATGGATATTGTTTGAAGAACATTTTGAGGCAAACAAATTTGCACAATGTGCAATCAATTAAAAAATTTTCAGCATTGAATCAAGCATTGTCATGACCGAGTAACAATTGAAGTAAACAAAAGCAACAAACAGTTGACAAAAATCAGAAACTGAACCAGTCTCACCATTGTATCTCCGATTCCGAGGCTCAAAATTCCAGCAAAAGGGGCAAGAGGTCGATCATTAAAGCCAGAAGACAACCAAATAGGAAGAGCACAGCCCAACAATAGCGAAAAATGGCTGAAGGGAACAATGAAAACATGATTGAAACTTCAGAAGAATTATTTGCAACACAGCTTGCAAACGTAGGAATCATTTCAAAAATAAAACCTGATAACAAGAATCTCTGAGTCACGGTGATCCGTAAAAGCATTCATGAATTGATGCACAAGTTGTCCTAGAGGCCAAATTCTCCATACCTGCCTAGAGAAAATGGTTAATTGCAGACATAAAAAGAAGTTATCCAATAATGGAAAACCACAAAAGTCTAGCATGTTAAAAGCTGGAGCATTGTGGAAACCGATTGAGAATTTTATTGTCAGGGGAAAAAGGCTCAAAATAAGTAAGACCCCTGATCAAGATTAAATGTCAGATAAAACTCCAAGCAAGCCCCGCAATTTCAATAACTTTTTCTTGAGCCCTCAAACTTTGATTTGTTTCAGTTAAGCATTGTGTCTTTCAGCATTTTCAATTCTTTATAATCTAAGGCAATGACTTATTATGACTGGAAAAAACAAAGGCATAAAATGATACTTATTGAGAGAAGTTTGAAGATAAAGTGAAACATACTTTAGCATACTCAGAGAACTAAAATGAAAAGTAATCATAAACTTACTGTAGTCCGAAAGCAGTGGAAGAATATTTTATTTAATCATTCTAACACAATTTCCAAAGTCTAAAGCAGAAAGACTGTATGTTCTGGTATTCACCATATTAATTGTTAATAATTCTGAACTACTACAAGTGATCATTGAGCATCAAAAATTCGCACCAAGGTGTTACTGGTAACAGTCACCATTTCTTGTTCAAAGAAGAATTTAGAAGCAAACATGTAGTTTCAGAGTGGAACTTACTCGTATGATTTCCAATATCAAGAAAACTGCCAAAGCTGCACCGAATGCCAGGTCAAGAAACTCCGGCTGCATGTCATTATATGGTCAACACAAATTTCAATATAATCTTGATATGCTAAAAGATCACTTGAAAATACAAGTATACCTTGTTGTTTTGATCTCACCTGAAGTATAAGAGCAGGCACAAAGATAACAACTGCCATCAGATGGTAGTATTTCCGAAGAAGAATCCTCTCAGTCTTACTATTCTTTGATATATCATAAAACCGTGTAACTGATGCATATATTAGAGCTATCCAATAGGTACATAATGACAGTGTCTTAAGTGGTTCTGAGAATACAAAGTCAAGCACCCTAGCATGAATCAGAATAAGCAAAGTCAACATGTTAAACTCAGATGCGAAAGTACACTTACAACACAACAATAATACTAAGATAAACAACTATTATCTGACAGAGTCCATTATGAAGCTTTGTCTCAAATAATAGGTATATTCCTCCGTATGTCCATGTATCAAGGAGTAACAAATTACATATTACACTCACATTTCAAGAGTGAGGCCATTAATGAGATCTCATTTCCAAGTTTTGCTGATAAACTAATGAGATTAGTATTACCAGTCACAAAGCGAATGAATTTCCAAGTATTACCAGTCAATTTGCTTTCATGGTTAGTGAACATCCAAGTGATTGATTTAAAACACCACTAATGGAATCCTTAACTTTCCTTGATCAAGTTCACTTGTATTGCCTGATCAAGTCGTAATTTGTACTTCAAAGGCTTTTTCAGATTTCAGGTTCACCCAACCAGGGGAAAGTAACTACATGCTACTCAATTTATAACTTTCTGAATAAATATGTTTCTTCAAATACATTACGCAATGTACTAACACACAATATCTAATGCATTTCCATTGACTAACTAGCAGTATTCAGTTACTAAAGATAAAGCTCCCTACTTTTCTGAAAAAAGATATGATGCACACAATCATCACACACCTTCTACTTAAATTTCCTTCCCTTAAGTGCACGAATAGAGATCCAAAAATGGAACAGCCACCAAGGTAGTGGCTCTTTCATCAAAGTTAAACTTTAAGTATATCCAACTCTCATAGAAATTCCTCCAGCTAACAAATTTCTGATCTACTAAACCTGAAATGCACTAGAGGAATGGGAGAGATGGCAGAGGCTTAATTGGAAAATAAGTGGGCAATTTAAACACCCATCCCTACAGAAGACAATCTGATGACCATTTACCAGGAAACTAGCTCCACAGGAACAACCCAAAAATTACCTATCTGCCTCCGTAATAAGTGAATGAAGAAAAAACTAAACTACCAATATGACATGGAAACAAGTTGCAGAAGGTAGTACCAGAACAAAGGATGCATGTGAAAATCTTGAACAAACTGCATCCATAAAGGAATAGCCACAATCAACAGAAATGCAAGGGAAGCATAAAAGATGAAGGACTTCTTCATCTCATGGTTTGCTCTCTCCCTAGAAATGTCCACAAACTTGAAATGTCCAGAGATTTGAAAAATCAGTTTCAAAAACAGAGGAAAGAGGAGGAGGCCAACTGTCATGCCCTGCATCAGATACAAAAGTTCTCACCACAAGGTAAATATCATTTATAATGCATATCTCTGCTCCAAAGGAAAGAGTAATTTGGCAGTGCTTTACCTGAATAATGGTACTTATCTCACTTCTTTTGACAACATATTGCACAGGAAGATATCCTAAGGATGCCCAATACCCAAAAATCTGTTCAGTCAGAGAATTGCTTCTTGTAAGCAAAAATAAGGAAAATGAAGAAAATAAAGTTATATAATCTGGCTATTTTTGAGAAGCAAAAAAATCAAACTTACCTTTGCAACAGTGTTTTGAAGCATGTCTCCAAAATAGATAACAAGGCCAGAAGTAACCAAAAGTGCTTCTCCTAAATATAGAGATAACAATCCCACCACTCAGAAGATCAGGCAATCAAGCATATTAGAAAATCAGAGAATTATAGCATCCAATTCTAATTCAAAGTTGTTAAATGAGTACCTTCTGAAAACAAATTAGATTAAGCGCAGACAATGTTGCTAAAGAACAGCTAGAATATCCTATAATTAAGAACACCTATCATTCTCGAACAGTGTATCGGATTAATACTGAAACTCATTTCTGTACTGAAAGCGAATTAGACACCAACAATATAGAGACAACTACCAAGTTGAAACACAAAGAAACATTGATATTTGTGCCATTACTAGCATTTTAAATGGTGATTATAGTTTTCCTAAAGGTAAGGCTAGTAAACACTTTTGTTGAAGGTGAAAAAATATAGATTACATGTTTATAGCTGGTTGTGCAGTTCATCAGCTAAAGGTCAAAGATAAGCTTTTTATATCTCATAGAAGACACACATTCCTGTAAAATCTTAAAATAGCCTAATGAATCACAAAAGTAGCAGTATTAATACCTATATAGTCTTCTCAGTTATTTTTGTTTATTAAGAAAAGGGCTATTTTGCACCCTTCAATTATACCTGAATTTCCAATGTGGTCCCTACACTTTAAAGTGCGACACTCTAGTCCCCAAAATATAAAATCTTTCCCACCTTAGTCTGTGAAGTATATAATTTGTCTGCTCAAGAATAAAATCTGTCCCAACTAAAGTATAAAAAGCATTATGCTCTAGAGACTGTAGTTGAATAAATTTTAAGGGGTTAAAGTATCCTGCGGTAAAGATTAGGGACCAAAGCCGGAATTTGGGTATAGTTGAAGGGTGCAAGGTGGAATTAAACATTAAGAGAAAGGCTGCATCCAATTAACAAATCAATACTTCACAGTAACATAACCTACCAATGGAAACGCAAGCTGGAAATGTTCGAAGAATTCTCTGAATTAGTTTTGATGCCACTAGTCCGTGAAAGACCACCCACAATAACATAAATACCATCTGCCACCCTGTGTAGATAACGCAGGGCGAGGGAAGGAGTGCCACCAAGAGAAGAAAACAAAAGATCAACAGAAACAAAGTATCTATCAGCATGGATTTTTATCACTTAAATCAGGATAATCCAAGCTAAAAGAATGTATACAGTTCTTCCAGCACCCTAAACTTCATAAGACATTCTCAAAGACCTATCAGACACCTACCAAACTGATACTTAGCTGAGAAGGCAATGCAGCAGATTCCTGCACACAAGGCTATGCAGCTTAAGCTAAACTTTTTATTCCAATTACTGCAACTATCAACAGAAGGAACACCATTGTCTTGTCTCTGAAGAATAACATCGAAGCAAACTAGCACACTGAAGCAACTGGCAAAGGTAGCCCAGTATTGCAATTGTAGATTTTCAAGGTCTGTATAAGGTAGAAGAAAAAACCAGTTAATCACGTTATAGGTCTTCTATGCTAATGCAAAAGACAAAGTATACAAATAATGATGGCAAAAAATGATTCTGTGATTCTTGTTCATTGTGGTAGTTTTCTGTTTTAATACCTTGCATCCTGAGAAATTCAAATCCACCGAATTCATACATCAGTTTTGCAATATTACTGGAAAGAAATTATCCTGAGACTCAATGTGATGGTTTCGATTTCTTGTCAAATAAATGCTAATCCTCCTAATGTTACCGTACTCATTTTTTTCTTAGTATAATCCTATTCTTGCCCCAAATTATGGATAATCACAAAGTATAATGTGAATGCTGGTGTTTCTTCAGCTATCTAACTAAGATTGAGTTTTAACTTTGTGCTACAAAGACAACCCTAAACATAACAAAGCTAGGCTGACCTGTTTTCTACAATCCTAAGGTTGCAAGCTTTAAGTTTCTTTAAGCGATATATAACAAGAAATAGATAATGCTAAAGCCAAGAAACTTCTAAAAGCTAATAAAGACCATCCAAATTTACCCTACTATTATAAAAGTCTTCCCTGATCCAAAGTCAAAATAAGTAAGATCAGGTAATAAGGGTAGTATACAGAGATAAGAAGATGGGAAATTGCACCCATAAAGAACAGCAGTTTCTTGAAAATTCGTCTGTGGAAATCACTTATTTGCTTTTCAAAATGTAGACAACCTTAGCAAGTAGCTAGCAAAGTTGACACTACACAGGATTTTTCCAATTTTTTGGCGATTGACCATTTTGTTACTCAAATTTCCATATCTGGTTCCTAATCCAAATCCGTTCATGTTTGAAATATCAAAATTTTAATTTATTCCAGAAACGTCACAAAGCTTAGGTCTTGTGTATGCAACATTATAGTATACCTGCAACTCCAACCTCATTTAAAGATAACCCTCTAAGCATTTGTATCAACCTTGACAGCATTAATCCCGGAAGTGTCACTGCCCCCAGCAGTATCCCAGACGATACACCTGGCCTACACAACAATCAATTTCACCCAAACCAATAAATGCAATGCAAAATCACCTCTAAAGTCCAACTTGAATATTAAAAAAATGTGGATTACAATTTATTTCACAATTACAAAATTCTGGAGCTTCAAGATTCTGAAGTAAGCCCCCCTATTTCAGCTAACAATTGTTAGGAGAAAAAACACAGAAATGGAATAATCTAACAGTTAAATATTGCAGAATCCAGTTAAAACCCTAATTCCGCAATTTCTGCCATTTGTGAATGGACTGATGCATAAAATACCTGGTTTTGAAGAACCGAGAAAAGGGATCATGATCATGATCATGATCGGCGGAGATTTCCAGGGATAGGGCAAAAAGAGAAAGAATACCCAGAGCAATGGATTCAGCCAGGAGAGAAATGGGCGCGGCGTAGAGGATCCTAGCTATGTAAAGCACCAACACCCCTCTTTCGCCGTTCATCCACTGCAAAGCCGCCGGCACCGCCATTCCTCCCAGCTCCTCCTCCAGGCCAATGTTTCGTTTTTCCGGCTGAAGGTGGGAAATTCCGTTTACCGGGAAATTTTTTTTTTTTTGGAAGAATTCTGGGAAGAAATTTAAAAGCCGCGTTTTTAAGGTGAAACAAATGGACTAGTAGACGATGGGGACTTGGCGCGCAGGAGGTTTATCTATGCCGTTGCCGTTAACAGTACGTTAAGGTTGGCCCACCGTTTTGGTTGGTTCGTTTCCCAATGCAGTCAATGATTTCGGAATATTCCGAATCAGAGGCTTCTGCTTCTACGAGCAATTTACATTTAGAACAATAAATACTAATAAAAACACTACAACAATAATATGTAAAAATTTAAAAAAATTAAGCACAAATTTCAATGAATGAGAAGATTTATTGTATTTTTATATATTGCTATATTAATGCGCACATTTATATTTGTTCTAGTAGTGTACTAGTGTCTATACTGAACTATATAACGTGGCAATCTTGATCCAATGACCTTCGATTGGAGCTGCTCGAGTAGAATTAGATTGAAATAGCTTAATAAGGTGAGTAAATGTTTTAAACATAAGTGTATAATTTATGAGAAATAGATGAATACATACATAATTTTAGGAAAAAACTAAACTCTTCAATTAGTCTATATTTGTAAATGGATAATATTAAAAAAAAAAGTAGGATCCCACTATTTGTTATCTTATTTTTATTCTCTTTTATCTGGTAAATTTCACGACTCTAATATTTTCTAAAGCAATATCGCAACCTTGCGTTGCATTGTTTGTTTGGATTACCATTTTTCTTCAAAAAAAATTTTCATTTTTCGTGAATATATTTTTTAATGACTTTTATATACCATATATATCAAATCGCTATAGTACATTTTTCTATAAAAACTCTAGAAAATAGCAATTCAAAGGGACTAAATATCTATAAATATAAGATCATATGCTAATTCTGCATTGACATTCTCCTGATTTCCACCTCTAGATTAAAAAGGGTGCACTACTGCACACTCACCCTTTACATTTAATAGAAACCATATATTAGTAACAATTAATAGAAGGTAAAGTTTCAATCTTGACATCCCACCCTATAAAGGGCTTTAAAACCTTTTTTGCGGTGTCCAACGACCCAACAGCCATTGGTTTCGTCTCCTGTTTCTAGATTTGCTCGAATAGATTTTTTTTTGTTTTTGTCAAGGTCAACTTCTGTATGTATAATTTGCTCGAATAGTTGAATTTGCTCATTTCCAAATTATATTCTGTCTAGAGCACTATTATCTTTGGAGGAAGATATGTTGCAATTACTATATACAAATTAAAAGTGGGTAATTCGATGGTGGTTCAGTTTAGTTCGATGGTAATTCAGTTCCCATCGATTTTTTAATAGACCTAGTTGGACCCTCCTCCTTAGAACAGGTTAGAGTAGGAATATGAGTAAGTGTAAGATAAACAAGTGACTATTGATAAAAAAAAATGGAATTAGAAGTGGCTAATGAGAAATAACTTGTACTTTAGGAAGACTAATGTCTATGACTTTGCAACCTATATATCAATCAACGATGTGATTATTATTAGCAAAGGGAAGGCAAAGAAAAGATGTTATTATTGTTACCCATGAAACGCCAATCTTGGTTGTATTCGCTGTGTAGTTAGGCCTGTTCTCTTCAATGTGCCTCACCACAATTGAGCGGATTAGCATCTTAATTGGCGCCCCAATCGGGGTTCTTATTCTGCGTACAATTTCGAGTTTTCAAGAAAATATGAAAGAGGGAATGGTGTCAATGAATTCAAGAGATCCACAGACCATGCCAAATGGAATTCTATGAATAAGATGCAAAGGGAAGAGAATTTCTCAAGATCAAATGTATTACATTGGCTACTTGTTTAATTAACCAGCCTCCCCTGGCAACCTGAATGCTTGTAAAATATTCACGCACTCCATTTTCGCCCCTTCAATTGCTTGTAAAATATTCAATTTGTTCCATTCCATAATGTTAATGTCAAACCAAATTAGGTTCCAAAATCTTTTTGAAACACTAATTAACTCTCATTCCTTCACGTATATAATTTTCTGGTGGTTTTGAACGAAAAGAAGAGTAATCAAACAGTTGGGAATTTTTACTTTTATATAAATTGAGTTAATTAAAGCCCGACTTTGCAGCAATATGGTATGTGCTTTCACTAAACTAAGTCAAGAATCTTGATTTACTTGAGTATTTGCCTATTCACACATAGGACACCATTCTTTGTCAACACCAATTGTGTGGAATAAATTTTTACAATGATTGAGAATGTATTGGATCAGTGGCTAAACTTGAGAATTGAGGATTTACAGTTTGGTCTCAAATGTCCCCTTCTCCCTTTCTGTTCTTTAAATTCCATCATTCCTCTACTAAAATAATTTTAAAAAATTAACAATGGCGTAAGTACCAAATTAACATGCTCAAATGATTTTGACTTGGCTCAACTGCTTAGAATTGTTTCTGAATAAAAATATCAGGGGGCCTATGATGTCCGTTCACGTTGAATAAAAAAGCATTTTCGTCTCAAATCCTCAATGGTCTGCCACGGCTGAAGTTTCGATCAACTTTCATATATGGTACATTGCATTATTCCACAAAGAGATCTTCCACACATGAAGCAACTTTTTCTATAGTTGGCAATATATATTGAGTCCCTCCTCCGGAAAGAAGGCTTCTTCGGTCATACCAATCTTGATTATGTCCATAGACTCGATTTAGTATATTTAGTATGAGATTTTCTAACCCTATAACTTCTACGTAAGAAAGCCAAGTACACCCTAAACATCCTCGCTAACTCTCTTCCATGCTCTTTCTTCTTCCTTTCTTCTTTCTTCCTAAAGACAATTGATCAAGCTCAAAAAAATGGCAATTTCTCCCCAAAAGCCTCATGCAATCTTGGTTAGTTATCCTCTACAAGGCCATGTAATCCCATCGGTCCATTTGGCCATCAAGCTTGCTTCAAGAGGTTTCACCATCACCTTCATCAACACTCAATCCATACATAACAACATTACATCAGGAGATAAAAACATTAATGGCCAAGGAGATATCTTTGCTGAAGTACGAAAATCGGGACTCGATATTCGTTACACCACCGTGCCCGACGGCCTTCCTCTAGGGTTCGATAGGTCACTCAATCATGACCAGTTCATGGCTGCTTTGTTGCATGTCTTCTCAGCTCATGTTGAAGAGGAAGTTCAAAAGATTGTCAAGTCTGGACCTCCTGTTAGTTATTTGATCGCTGATACGTTCTTTGTATGGCCTGGCATGTTGGCTAAGAAATATGGACTTGTATACATTTCTCTTTGGACAGAGGCGGCTTTAGTTTTTTCATTGTATTATCATTTGGATCTTTTGAGGCTCAATGGCCACTTTGGTTGCATAGGTACGTCAATTTTCCTGTCATCTGGATCTTTTTGGGATCTACAAACTACCAAGATTTAAAAAGAAAGAAAGAAAAAAATTACCAACTTCACTATGTCAGATAAAATGAAAACAAAATAATATTCTGAACCAAGTCAAACTTTTTCTTTTTGGCCTGATCACACTTTGATACTCCTCCAGTGACTGACTTATAAGAATATAGCGGAAATTCAATTTATTTATAGCTACTTGTTGATGGTTGAATATTTGTTTTGTCTTTTTTTTTCCTACTAGACATGCGTGAAGACCCCATTGACTACATTCCTGGTGTAAAACCATTAGAACCCCTGGATATGCCATCATATCTCCAAGAAATGTACCCAACATCAGTATGTCACAAAATTATCTATAAGGCATTCAAGGATGCACAAGATGCAGATTTTGTACTATGTAACACAGTTGAAGAACTCGAGCCCGAGACCATATCTGCTCTACAGGAGAAACTTCCAATTTTTCCAGTCGGACCCATATTTCCATCAGGGTTCACCAAGAGTTGTGTGGCCACGAGCCTGTGGTCCGAGTCAGACTGCTCCCATTGGCTAGACACCAAACCTCCTGGCTCAGTTTTGTATGTTTCATTCGGTAGCTATGCTCACGTCCAAAAAAGGGATTTGTTGGAAATAGCAAAGGGTATACAAGAAAGCAATATTAGTTTTGTTTGGGTGCTTCGACCTGATATTGTTAGCTCGGAGGATCGTAATCCGTTGCCTGATGGATTCAGAGCTGCGACCAGTGACCGAGCGATGGTCATACCTTGGTGTTGTCAAATAAATGTGTTAAGGCACCCTGCAATTGGAGGGTTCTTGACTCATTGTGGTTGGAATTCAATTTTGGAAAGCATTTGGTGTGAAGTTCCATTATTATGTTTTCCTTTGTATACTGACCAGTTTACTAATCGGAAACTAGTGGTGGATGATTGGAAGATTGGAGCTAATCTTTATGATAGAGTATCTGTTACTCAGGTTGAAGTTTCGCAGAAGATCAACCGTTTGATGAGTAAGAAATCAGGGGATGAGTTCAGAAATGCAATCAAGGTAGTGAAAAAGACATTACAAAAAGCATTAAAAGAAGATGGATCGTCAGAGAAAAATATGGACCGATTTATCAGAGATTTGAAGATCACTCTTGAGAAGAAAAACCAAACGCAGAAGGTTGTTAATTAGTTCCCGAGTCTTTTTAAGTAGTTTAAAAATATAAACTAGGTTTCTTGATAGTTCGTACTTCTATACTGCAGGTTGTATGATATTTATCAATTCATGAAAACAATAACGCATACATTCTATTGCGTAGGATTATGTTGTCCGTGTATCTATATACCTGTAACAAATTAATGCTCAATCAATATTCAATGAAAATGAAAGCTCAATCAACATAGTTATTAGCCAAAAAAGTTCATCTCGGACATTCCAAAAATAGAAAATATGTTGTATACTTCATTGTTTGTAATCAAATAGATCTAGGGGTGTTATCAAGCTGAATCGAGCTCGAGTAGCACCATGCTTGAGATCGAACTCGATCACTATCAGTGCTACTTGAGCTCGAATTCGAACGAGTATATAAATTTGAGTTTGAACTCGACTCGACACAATGAAAATTAAGCATAAACTCGACTCGTTTGAGTTCGAGTAAACTGCAAACCTTATCAAGCTCGAGCTCGAGTTTTTCTTTTCTTTTTTTAATTTTTTACATTTTAGATTTGTGAGAACTATTTTGTCATCCATCACTTTTTTAATTGAACATTACTTCATGTAAATTTATTAAAATACGAATCCATAATAGTCATTCAATAATTATAATATATAATATATAAATAATATAAATACTCGATAAAACTCGTCAAGTGCTTAAGTAGTTACTACTGATGCTCGAACTCGACTCGTTATACAGAAGTGAGTATCTTGAACTCGGTCAGCCAAGCTTTTGACGATGCAAGTTGCTTGACTCTATGTCCCGAAACTTACCCAAAAAAAAAAAAGAAAAAGAATAAGTGTCTCGAAAGATGAACCATGTATTGGAGTTTGGAATATACAGTATGGATAAGAATATCTCCAGTCTGAAAGAGAAATCTGTTGTGTCATCTGGATTCCCCACCACTTAATTTAATTTACGCGATAAGCTTCTCCTGCAATTTGATAAATTAGACATCTCTTTACGTTACTGAACACATTTTGTCTCATCTTTGGCCTCCCTTCAACCTCCGTTTGCAACTCTACTACTCAATCTAGCTCATTCACAAAAAAAAGGTTCATTGTTAAGAAAAGATTTAAAAATGGATTGTATACAACAGAAGCCTCATGCCATCTTAGTATGCTTTCCACTACAAGGCCATCTTAATCCAGCAGTCCAGTTAGCGATCAAGCTAGCATCAAAAGGTTTCACCATAACCTTCATCAACACTCAATCCATACATCACCAAATCACATCCAACACTCAAAAGGACAACGATGAAGACATCTTTTCTGATGCAAGGAAATCAGGACTTGATATTCATTACACCACCGTGTCCGATGGTCTTCCTCTAGAGTTTGATAGGTCACTCAACCATGATCAGTTCATGGCTGCAATGTTCCATGTCTTCTCTGCTCACATAGACGAAGCTGTTCAAAGACTTATGGAATCAGGACCTCCAGTGAGTTGCCTGATTGCTGATTCATTCCTTGTGCAGCTTGGGCGTGTTGCAAAGAAACATGGACTTCTGTATGCTTCTTTCTGGACACAACCAGCTACAGTTTTCACCATTTACTATCATCTGGATCTTTTGAGATTAAATGGTCACTTCGATTGCATTGGTAGTCTCTCTCCCCCTCTCCCTATAAGCGTATTATTACTTGTGCAAAATTCAATCGCATCAAAAAGTATATTCCGCCAAGACTTAAGCTTTCTTGTGATCAGACAGGCGCGAGGATGCAATAGACTACATACCAGGGGTTCAATCCATTGAGCCTAAGGATTTGACGTCATATCTTCAAGAAGAAGAGACAAACACAATCTGTCAACAGATCACTTTCAAGGCAATCCACGATGCAAAGAAAGCAGATTTTGTGTTAAGCAACAATGTACACGAACTAGAACTCCAAGCCATGACAGATCTCCGGAAAAAAGTGCCTTTTTACGCTATAGGACCCCTATTGGAATTCACCAAATGCCGTGTGGCAGTGGCCACAAGCCTTTGGTCCAAGTCTGACTGCACTCAGTGGCTCGATACCAAGCCTACTGGCTCAGTTTTGTACATTTCCTTTGGAAGCTATGCTCATGTTACAAAGAATGAACTACAGGAGATAGCTGACGGTGTTAAACTAAGCCAAGTAACTTTTGTTTGGGTGCTTCGTCCTGATATTGTAAGCTCTAATGATTCTGATCCATTGCCTAAAGGGTTCAGGGAAGAAACTGGCGACCGTGGGATGATCATACCCTGGTGCTTCCAGAACCAAGTTTTGAGTCACCCTGCAATTGGGGGATTCTTCACTCAGTGTGGTTGGAGCTCAATTTTGGAAAGCATTTGGTATGCAGTACCTTTAATGTGTTTTCCACTCATCGCTGATCAACCCACTAATCGCAAACTAGTGGTTGATTGGAAGATTGGAATCAATCTTTGCGACAAAAGCCAGATCACTAAGCTTGAAGTATCAGAGAAGATTAACATTCTTATGAAATCAGGCAACCATGAGCTCAAAAACATAATCAAGGAACTAAGAAGGACAATGGAACACGCACTGTCAAGAGAAGGATCATCGGAAAGAAACATGGATCAGTTCATCAATGATTTTCATCAAGCTATTCAGAAGAAAACTCAGATTCAATCATCCAACTGCATTTCTTGACTGTCTAATCACCAATGTGATATGTATACAAGAAAAAAGGATGATTGGTTGGTGGCAGTTGCTGCCAGTGTTCAAGTAGAAGCATATTCAAAAATGGTATCGCTTTGTTAGCTTGGGTCACTGTTTTATTTCAGTTGATAGATAGCATCCAACAATTTAGCTGGACACCTCGAATGCAACCATAACTTAAGGTTTGACTTGGATTATGCTGTGATATTAAGGCTGCATTAGATCCTTTTCTTTGGGTTATGTGTAGCTCGTGTTCGTTACAGATTGAGCCAAAAAGATGATTCATCACACTTATCATGCCAATTGCCAATTGCCAATTGACAACCCGCATTTTGAGTAACATGTGTATAAAATTATGGAGTTACCATGTCAATGATTTTCTCTGAAGATGAATGTAGATGTAGGTCTCGCTGTACAAAAAGCACAACTGGAGTGGACAGAATTTATAGAAGCTCAGAACAGTGGAAGTGGGGAGTACATTGAGCAAACCTATCAATCAACTACTGTAGAAAGCTGGAAACCACCAAGCAGAGGAGTCGTAAAGATCAATGCAGATGCTGCCTTCTCAACAGGTCTGGACAGAAATGGAACGGGAATTGTTGCTAGAGATTGGAAAGGAAGACTACTGAAAGCATGCGTAAGATCTGAGGCATAATCAAGCGAACCACTGGTGGAGGAAGCTGCAGCACTCAAAATGGGAATGATGATGGCCTCAGAAGCACAATGGAAGGAAGTGGAATTCCAATCAGATTGCAAAGCGATTGTGGACATGATCATGGAGGAAAAGGGGGCTCGTGCGGACAGCAGGAACACTCTTCTGGGCGGGTATAGATGGGGGGAGCCAAGAATAGTCACCATTCATGGAAGCCAACCCAATGCAGTCCAAGACACATGCCATTGATGCCAAAGGAAGTCAAGCGATAAAGAAGTTCCAAAAGTTTACCAGAAATGAAAAAAGAGTTCCAAAAAGTTCCAAACTCCCAGTTTTCAAGGTTTCAACTAAAATTTGAGAGAGGAATCTCAAACTTGACATGCCATCTCCTGTGTACCGCATTCCTAAGAATTAAGTCTCACCATTTGCTGAAGCCATGGCGCAATGATTTAATAATTCAGGCAAGCGGCCTAAAATGAATTACTATATTTCAGCCATGGAATTTCAGAAGACGAAATCGCCAAAAACAATGATGGATACTTCGCATTCTGAATTCTATATATCTTCATTTTTACCTCATACAAAATTGTCTAAAGACGGAAGTATGCCCAGATAGGGCATACGATTTATCTCGGATTGTTCGTTTCTCGATTACACCGGAAAAATCTACGACCAGGGAACTTCTTTCTAACACAAAATTGTAGCAACGCGAATACAAGAATACGATATCCAGCACACATCAGAAACAGAACGAGTAAATTTTCCCACTTTGAGCTACTGCTGGTAGATATGTCATATACGTTTCGAAGTGCTTGGTAACCAGAGATAGTCCGCACCTGCCCAACTGCATAGGAACTTCCAATATACTCATTCTCCAAGAGCCCCTGAAGCCAAAGAAACAGAACTTTTGAAGTCAAATAAAGAATTGGATTAACATCAATTTGTTTCCGACTACAAATTTTTTTCAATTCTTATAATCAGACAGGAGGACTGGGGGAGGAAGTAAAGTTGAACATTCTTTCACCTAGAAAGGAGGACTTGGAAGTGCACCTAAGGTTTATCAATCGTAATTGATGATACAACTTTGGGCATATCAGAATGATATCAACTTGCCTGGATAGAATAAGTATGGAACGACACATAGGATATGGGATACATCCATATTGGCCTGGGCAAAGCACTGCGAATTCTGAAATAGCCCGCTGAGAGCATCATTATCACCTGCAGCAGAATCAGTAGCATTTATCATATGGGAAAAAAGCCAGAGAATCAACTTGGGCGAATATAAGCGCAAATCAGTTCAAAGGCTCATGTACGGGTCTAAGAATGACAAGATACAAGCAACCATGCCCTAGAAATGTTCTCGATAACTGGGTCTATTGGGTATTTTGAACAGCTGCAATTTAGTAATGTGCACAATGGTGCTCATTTGTGTTGAACTGATACTCAGAAATGGTTTAAGGTGTTAAAGGAACTAGTGGAAAAATAACTTCCAGAAAAAAGGGTAGAGCAGAACTCACATGTACTGACACCAATGTTAAGATGCTCCAGTAGACCTCTTGGCAAATGGAAACAATCAGCAGTACCATTCCTTCATTTACTAACAGGCACATGAAGAAGTTTAGCACAAAATACATCAAGAAACTGAATTCATCCCGTAGGCCTACAAGGAAGTAGAAGACGAGACTTGAGGAAATGGAGATGAGGAACAAGAATGGGATGCCGGAAAAGAGCTGCCCAAGTAAGAAGACAAATGTCCCAGAATGTAAATTCGATTCTTCACAGGCATATATCTGCATAACATACAAAGAAATAGTGCAGATGAGTGATGAGCCAAAAAATTACAGGTAAAAGATATGCAATGCTCAGGCATAAGAGATGATGAACCGAAGAATTCTACATGCCAATGTCGTCCAGAACTATAACATTGATCACCATATTATCAACAGCTGCACCAACTGTATTGCATGCATATAAATGTTACCAAATGTATTGGCTCTTGGATTTGGCCCCTTGAATCAGGGGACACAGTAAATGCTGATCATGCTCACCTTCTGACTGATAATGATGTCATGCAGCTTGATTCTGTAAATATAACACAAGTCATTTTTCTCCACTTCTATTGAAGTCTAGTGCATTTGGTTTCTATTTCAATGTCTTATTATCATGGCTGTCTATGCATCCTATCGATTGCCTTAAAGAGCGTAAGTATCTTACTCAAAATCTATTTCCCTGAAGGTATAATGCAGTCAGTGCTATTAAACATCAATATCCAGCAGTGAATTCACGGGGGTGGATGATGACATATATATGGGTGGTAATGGCAGAAATAGGCGTTGATTGGGATGGGGTGTGGGGTGTCTGGGGGGAGATGATGCATGAGAATGGTTGGGAGCATCTTGCTTTCATGAGGACAAGAATGGAACGGAATTTTTGGGAGCAAGTAGACTGTCATGGTGAATCCCTCTTGCTGAAAGGTGATCAATCTCACCACCAGCAACAACACTTAAAAACTTATCCGAGTGAAGAGTACTGAACATAGTTAAGATAATCAAGCAGACAACTTCACAGAACAAGTGCATTGGCTTTGCACCCACACTAGCATTAAGAGGAGCAACCCCATTACCTTAATTTCTTTCAGGTGTGCAGGTACTCCAGCAACACTTAGAAGTGAATTAAACGACACAAACACAAATATCGCTGCAACTCTTGTCTGCAATTTCAGAAAAAAAAAAAAAAAGCTAAACAATCCTTCTCACATGTGGAATAAAAATAGCACTAGTAAAAAGCATTTTGTGATACAAATGTTTTCCTACATATAAAGAGAGAATAACAAATGGAGGAGAAAAAGGAGGACCAAAAATAATTTTTATTATTTGCTTTAGTCCAGCCACAAGTCAACGCCATGCAATAGCCATTCCCTCTTTTGTTAGGTGAAATGTCACAACATTAATTTTTGGAAATAAGTTTCACAGATGTTTGTCCTTAGATGCATGCAGGTAGAATTGTCTATTCTTGATGAACTGAAAGAACATGGCTAGGGAAGCAAAAGTAGCAAGAGATCCCACATCCTTGAAAAGCCAAAAACATCAGTAATTGAAGCTTCTGCATCACAAATCATACAGTTTGTAACGTACTCATGAAACAAAAACTAACAACAGGTCACTTGTTTGAATATAAGAACTGAGTTGTATACTAAACAGACCAATTCTAAATAAATATTACAAGCATAAAACTTGATTGTATCAGTAAATACAAGAAAAACCAAGAAAGAGAAAAGGAATAACAGGTTAACTTGATAAAATAAGATTAATCCTCAGAGAATGCGTCTTATGCATGTCAAGCCATTCGCCAATTAAGAAAGATTGAACAAAAGAAGGAGGCTATGCAGAAATTCTCAAACTTACCACAACAGACGACAAGGAATGACCCAATCCAGAAAACACAGTACCAATACAGAGTGTAAGAAGCATATAAAGTATCAGTCGGAACCAATAGTATTTCCACTCTCTTGACATAATTAACAATGATCTCCATGTCAATACTGCAATTCGTGTGGGATTGCTTGCCTTTCCCTTGCTTTTGAGAGATGGGCCTTCCTGTAACATAAGCATGAAAAACCCACTCTAGAAATTTGCTTGGTGGAAGTATTACATATAATGCACCTGATGAAAAATTATAGCTCAAGCAAAATCTAGTGAAATGAAAAAACAGTAGCACGTTAGGAAGCAGTGAAGTGATGAGTTTTTATAATAACCTACTACTTGTTTCTGTAGATTGTAGGATTATGCCCTCAACAGAAAAATCTGCAATTTATCCTGACTTTGGGTCACAATTTGCAATGTGTTGATCATATAGGCAGACTAAGTACATGTGACACTAAATTTATCGTATGTGAAACAAAGAAATGTACTTTTGCCAAGACACATCTTCATCACTCTTTTAATAAACGATTTTGTGGAAGCGCTCAAGAAGTTCCAGCCTTCAACAACCAAAATAAGTTCTTAAATTAAAGATCTTTAGCCTTTGCTGGAAGCAGAAATTAAGGGTTGCATGCACTAAGAAATTTACTACCAAGACTATTAGCAAAGCACTTTTCTACATCACAGTTACCTCATGTTGCTGATTGAGAAACCAAAAATAAAAAAGGAATAATATTGATGCATTATTTCTGAAGTACTCTGTTTTCCTCTTCTTCTCTTTTTCTTTCAGTTTTTCTTTTCCAAAAGGATAGTGGAAGGAACATACTGGCAGAAGTAGAAGCTAAAACTAAGGTTTAAATTGCTTAGGAAAAATTTGACATTCATTCATCAGACCTTCTCAGTAAGCTTTACTATCATAGTCTCCGCAGCAGCAGCATCAGCGGATGATTTATAAGTTGTTTCAAGAGTACGTATTGCAACAGCAGTGTCCATATTCACAGACGAAAGATCTCCATGGTCGTCCTGTACAAATTATCTAAGCCATTTATTCCAATTAATACCAAAAAAGTAAAGAAATGCTCCGATATGTATCTGAACTGTGATAACTTGATACATGATGAAAATGCATGTATTTGTTTAATATAACCATATCTAAATAATGTATATATTGTAGAAATGTAGGCCTACTTCCATACTGGATACATCATAGTCTAATAGTTAAAAGTCACAAAACAGATGAAACAGTATCACATCAAATTTCAGAACAAACGAGAATCAAATACCATGAAATTATTTTGTCCCTCGATTTTGTATGCATCACTTATCCATGAAGAAGTTCCTATCCATGGATATCTTTCCTTAATGCATTAGCATAAATTTCATGAAAAGTAATCCAAGCAGTAGACTTAGAATTTTGCAAGGTCAAAAGGATGTACCTGCCAATTTTTGCACATTGCAATGATTCTGTCAAAGTCAGTATTTATTGCTCGAAGAAAATGATCAGAAGGACTTTGCATAATTGGGCAAGGAAATCCAGCATTTGAAAAATGCTTCACCAACAAATTATAAATTAGTCATGGAAAAATATATAGCCATGGCAGATTTAAAAGAAATAAGATTTACAGATGAAAACATAAACAAAAGTAATAATTTTCCCTTCCCAACACCAAATCCCAGACCAGTAAACAAAGGAGATTAATATTTCATTTATTCCATTGGGACATTTTAGTAAACTTAATACTCTGAACTTATCATAAAGATATTTTTACAGTATAATATCATCTAAACTTGATTATTAGTGAACATCCACTGTAACATGTGATTCAGATACTCACTAGTAGATGTTATATGAGGCAAAAAAGGTAACTAGTTTACAAGTTTACAATACTACTTTTTGCCCCAGAAGAATCCTGAACTATAGGATATGAAACAAGAATTTTCCCCACTCTCCTCCCTCTAAAACTTCCTAAAAAAATTCCCTAGCTCCCAAAATGTATCTTCACACAAATCCAGCATCCCCAACCTCCAAATCCTAGATTTGCCAGTGCATAGTCTCAATCCACTAAGTTGGAAAAGCATTTGTTGTTACTATCAGAGGCTTTCTGATTTAAATTTCATAAATTGTCTCAGGTTGTTGACAATTCAAAGTCAAATGAGTTCTTTGCTGATATGAAATTTGCTTGTGACAGTTAAGATCATTTCAAGAGTTCTGTATCGAAAAACTCCTATTATGATATAATTCTTTACACGTAATATATGAGACAAAAGAGGAGAAGGATCATGTATCAAGATGAATCACCTGCAGACAAGCCAAAGTTTCCCCAAAGAACAATGTGTTTCCATTTGAAAGGAGACAAATTCTGTCAAAAAGGCCAAACACTTCTGTGCTGCTTTGATAAATGGTAAATATCAGGGTGCATCCAGTGCTAGCTAGTTTCTTCAGTGTAACCATCATCAGGAGTGCAGAGACACTGACAATAGAAAAATTAACCAGCAGTTAGGAACAATGCATGGTGGAGTCCAACAGAGCAATTAAATGAATGAGCTTTTGATGAGTAGGATACTACTGGGGGGTGCGGTGGGGTGGGGGAATTTATTGCTAGTGCAACTCAATTCAAAATTGAGCTGCTTATGATTTTCATTAAAACTTCATTCAAATTGAGATAATTGTGAGGTACCTGTCAAGATGATAAAGAGGCTCATCAATAAATAAGACATGAGGTCTCATTACAAGCTCCCTTGCAATGCTAACACGCCTTCTCTCGCCACGAGGAAGACCCTTCATATAGCAGTGACCACCTATCAGTTTGTTTGCATAATCTCCCAATGACATAGCAAGGATGGCATCCTCCACCACACTCTTTTTCTGACAAAAAAAACCAGGAAGCTGGAGCAATGCTGAGTAGTAGAGGAACTCACGCACTGTCAAGGATCCAATTAAGGTGGTTTCTCTCTCAACATATCCCTGTGAATAGGCAAAAGTCAAAACTGTATCTAGTCAAACCACACATATAGAACTAGTGAAAGATGTATATCCATATTATACCAATTTGACTTTTAACTTGCACCGAAACGTAATTAATCTATTTTTAACTAGTTCTGATGAAAAACAAGTTGGTTACCTGTAATGACTTGACCTAACACATAATCCAATTCCCCAGAGAGTTAGCAGATTGTATCAGTATATTTTTCAGAGAAAATTGCAAGGGTATTTTTTTGTTCTTTCCTTTCATACTTCCTTTTAGCATACATGTCATGTGAGGATGACAGCTTACTTTAAAATTAACCAGATTAATGTAAAAGATAACTAAGAGAGAGATACAAGTTGGGATGGTTTACCCATGTTCGATAGATACATAAGTGCAAAAGTACAGATATCACACTAAATGCATATTGTGTCACTGCCAGAGGAAGGAGACACCCAATATTACTCTAAAACAAGCTGAAAGAAAAGCAACCCAGCCTGTGATTTGTCACAGATTTTGCTAAGAAACATGGAGATAGACTACTTATATGATGAAAACCAAATAATGGAAAATGCCACATAGCATAATTGAAAACTTACATAGGATGCATATGGCAAGTGCCATTTTGACCCATTCACAAACACCTCACCATACATTCTAGCTGAATCAGGAAGTCGTCCTGAAGAAGAAACAAACTCTTGAGATCATATTTGCTCAGAAAATATAATGTGACAACATGTAACATTACATGTTAAAAGTAAAAGCTCTTTGAATCCAAAGCAATCAACCTGCAAGGGCTCTCAAGAGAGTTGATTTTCCTGACTTTGCTGGACCCATGATAACGGTCATTGTTCCTGGTAATGCATAACCATTTGAGCTCTTTATGACCTTATCAGAATACTTCCTCTTTCCCTTTATGGTAACAGTCAAGTCCTTCCATGCAAGTGAAGCCCCTGAGATCTTTCTAGCAACTACTGCACGCTCTGGTAGTGGTGGGGATGGCAAAGATCCACTATTAAGCTTTGAGAGGGATGGGGAGGCTGGAGTAGTCGCAGCATTAATGGAATCACCTCCTTCATCCACCCGAACCTCAATATCAGTATCATCCCAATCTGGTGAATCCTCAAAAGATATTGGTTGTCTAAGAGAACCAGGTTTTCGCAGGTAGAAGAAATTGCTCGAGGGAACTCTACTAGCTGGACTACTAGCTGAAGATGATGAAGACCTATAATGATCTGATTGAGACTGTATTTCTTCCATCTTAAGATTCTCTATATCAGTTTAACTGGACTAAATTGCATCATCAGCACATAAAACATATTTCAAAAAATCATTACATTCTCCTGCAACTGCCTTGAATCCCTGACAAGTGCTTCACGAGCAATAAGCAACCAAAACTGCAATAATATACCATCATAAACTTAGGAACAAAAGGGAAAGAAACTTAAGTAGCAAGAGAAATTACGAAAAGATCTCATTTTCAAAGTCTGTAGTCACTCATAAAAACTATAAAACTAATACACCGAGAAAGAAATAAACTATAGTAAGCAATTAGAGCACTAGTTTCTTCCTATTAATGGAAAGATAAGCAGGCTATTGCCCCCCCCCCCCCCGCGCCGCGGGGTTGAAGGCAGTAGTAACTGTTAATCTGTAAGGAAAGAATCCTTTACCAAACAAGCAGCAAGTTAAGCAAATTTTAGCTCATCTGAGGCCCCAGAATCATAAAGCTGAGAACTTTTATCCTCTTTTCTATTCAACTAAGCAACTAAACTCATTGAACTCATAACCCCATCAACCCAAAGGTTCAAATGCGATAACTAGAAAAACGACTCAACAGAATAGCAATACAAATGAAAAGGACAAGCCTATTGATAAATACAACAGAGGCCCTGAAGCTGGAAGCTAGAAGCAATGATCTTTTATCAAAAACAGTAGTTCAAGAACACCCCACAAGCAGTGATAGAGATAGACATAAAAGAGGATGAAAAAGAATAAAATTAAAAGGCTTAAGGGATGAGACAGAAGGAGAAAACAAACCTGGATCTGAGTTAGATAAAGTAAAGGGCAAAGAATTCAAGAACTGAAGTGAAGACCGCTGAAGAGGGAAGAGTGAGGAGGCAGTGCGAAGACTGCGGAAAAAGGATGCCTCAAGTCTGGAGCGAAGAGTGATGAGGACAGTACTACTCAAGTGTTAAAAGTATATTAATTTACTTACCGTCGCATTCACTGAGAATTGATTGTTTTATTCGCTTCCGAAGTTCAAACAATTAATTAAATCAATGGTTTGCCTTTTTAGCCTTTTGCTAGGTGCTTTACTTTCAAATGTCTTGTTTATCTTTATGCAAATTAACTCCACTGAAATTTTCTTTCCATTTTTGGTAAGCTTTAATTCCCTTAGTCTTTATATCCGTACCTATGTAACAAAGGAACCAAATTGTAGAGATAGTTTTCTTTTCTTTTTCTATTGAAGAAACAAAATTAAGAATTTCATAATCCACAGGTCAGTTTTCCAACCAAGCCCTTCATTTTTCCATTTTTGTTCTTTTTTTTTCTCCTTTTAGAAAATTTTTTGTTTGTTTGTGTTTTTTACAAAGTCTCTTCGCGTAATTTGCTCTTACTAGTTATTGTGCTTGCATGATTGGTGGTATCAGGCATATAGCCAAATGACAACTCATCAAAATTGAAAATACAGGAGTGTAAAATATGGTCAAAAGAACTTAACTTTATCCCTTTTGTCTTTATATTTCTCTTACATCAGTCTACTTTTGTTTGGAATTTGTATGTACAGAAATTGTCTATTGGAGATATATAATAATTTTAATGGTTAATGAGAATCTTTCACATAAAAATTAATCCAGCCAAAAGCTTTCTTAATGCTCGTATTACTTAAATTTGAACCACTTGCTGCTTGCTTCTACAGCTTATGACTTGTTCTTGCTCTTTCTAAGCAATTATTACACGGTTGGATTAATCTTTCTTACACTGTTAGAATTGAATGAATGATAACTATGTAAAATTTGAATTTGAAAATCAACTTTTACACACATGTCATGAAGATTTACTCTTCCAGTTTTGTAGCACCTACTTTTTTTTTTTTTTTGGCCACAGGAATGTGAAATTGTCTTTCTGGGACTTGAACAATGACACAAATGTGGGTTTTTATGTGAAAGAAGTGAAAACCATAAAAAGGGTATCCTTCTGAATTGGAGCTTGTTTATTAAAGATCGCCTAATCACTAGAATATCAATGCCAATTCATGATTTGGATCAATTTTGGAAATCTGCTTAGCTAACAAACGTTTACAACCCTGATTAGGAATTTTGTAATTTATGCCTTTATTTTGTTATATACCACTTCAAGAAATGGTCCTACCTGGACAAGTGCGACCAGCTGAGATAATTCTAGGGGTGTTCACGAATCGACCCGATTGCGAGCTGCTCGAGTACGAGCTCGAGTCAAGCTCGAGCTAATTAAGTCGAACTCGAGCTCGAGCTCGAGCTCAAAAACATTAAGCTCGTTGGCTCGCGAGCGGCTCCCGAGCTCAATTATATATATTTTTTATTTTAATAGTAAAATTACACATATATCCCTAATATTTTATTATTTATTAAAAAATTATTATTTTATTCATTGTTAAAAATAAATAATTATTTTTTATTTTTTAGAAATAAATTTATTATTATTATTTTTTTATTTTTTAAGCTCGAGCCCGAGCTTGACACTTTGAGCTCGTCGAGCTCGAGCTCGAGTTTGAGTTTCACAAAATTAACTACAGGCTCGGCTCGATTAGGCCAAATCTCGACTCGACTCGGCTCGGCTCGTTTGCATCCCTAGATAATTCATTACGTCGAGCTCGAGCTCGAGTTTGAGTTTCACAAAATTAACTACAGGCTCGGCTCGATTAGGCCAAATCTCGACTCGACTCGGCTCGGCTCGTTTGCACCCCTAGATAATTCATTACTTAGCTTTGGAAATTTTCAGTTTATACCAATCTTTTTTGAGAGAGAGCAGTCTGATTCTCAATCATTCCCAAAAAGACCCAGACTCAGTTTGTGATCATCATATCTCACACCATACATATCCCATCATGGCAGAGAAATCTTTTCTGTTTTTCAACCTAAAATAGGCATTGAAGCAAATTACAGAAATTGGGTTTCGGTCACCAAGAAAATTTTCACGAAAATATGAGGCATGCATACCATGGCATGAAGATTAGAAAGTCTTGTGCAATTCACAAAGTTTCATAGAATAGCATAATATCACATTGATGGTAAATCTATCCCTGTGATTACTTTTCTTGTGTGTTAACTTTTTCTTCCTTTTAGGTAGGTGTTGGGCATCATTTTAAATACTACTAATTCTCAGGACTCATTTGTCCTTCCAAGGCAGCCGAGCTGGTCTTACTAAGGGTTAGTACACCCGAGATCCAGTGTTCGAGGCTTGTAATCAAAATGGAAAATAATCCAACAATCCGAATAAGGGTTGAGGCCTGAAGTGGGGCTAGGTCCTTTTGTTTGTGGAAAAAAATAATAATAATTCTCAGGACTCATTTAATTTTGCCTTTTAAGATTGAAATGAATTTGACATGATAGATGGGGTACGTATTTATTTAGTGCTTAATACAAGTGAATATTGTGTCATGACTTGGCTAATCATGATAACATCAAAATGGCCACAGCAAACATCCATCATTACTAGTGTGCTTTACTACTTTTGACGTGCATTTCCTACCTTCAGGCTTCAATTTGAAGCTGTTCTGATTGTCTGTGATCGACTAAGTACTCGGGCCGACAGCAATACACTGTCTTTCTTGACCTTTAAGCCACAATCATGTCTTCTTAACCATCTGCGTGTATTAGTAATAGAATATGAAAGTAAAAGATATATACTGACTGACGGTATATACATCACTACATCAATAACAATGATAGTATATACACACATATTTAATACTACTGTCATAGAAAAATTAGTACAGCGGTAATCTAATTTTTGTTCCATTTAGGGTGTGTATTTTTTTTCTCTAGGTTACATTTGACTTGTAATTATGGAGTCAATATGACAATTTACAATTCATCAAAACTATATCTAACCTACACTTGGTGGGATAAACGCAAACACATAGTTAAACTAAATTCACAAGTCGTGAGATTTAAATCTAGTATTTTTATCTCATATTTCACGGAATGTTTCGTACTTTTCCAACAAAAATCATGTCCCAATTATCACACTTTTTTTTTTTGGTGAAAATGGATTTGAAGATCACATTCCCTTCTTCTCCACAAAAATTGTTTCCCTATCACCGGAGAAATCATTTCTCCATGGAGGAGGTCTTGTTCAAGTAACGAGCTACTACCAGCTCCGTGGTCCAGAGATTTGTGTTTATGATCCACGAGTCTGTAATCCATGGCCCACAGAGATTGTCCGTCTTAGTATTCATTAGCTGGGCCTACGAAAATTAGCACTTTGTCGGCCCACTTAGTAGAGTACCCGGAATATCTCACGAGGTCTATCTTTGCTCCAAAGAGGGAGGGTAACCTCTCGGTCCTCTCCCAATTCTTTCACAGCCTTGTACTTTCCTGTTCACCACCAAGGGCATTTATGATACTACAATATGAATAGACTAAATATTTTCGGCAAAATTTTATTTATAATTTTTTGATATTACAACAAGTAACTCATGATAGTGGAATAAGACTTAAATTATTATACATGTTATAGGAAAATTACGAATAATAACTCATAATTAGTGGAATGAACATAAACAAGTTAATAAACTAAACTTGCATTTAACAAAAACATTGAAAATTATAATTTGGTAGAGAAATACTTTCTATTCGTAAGAAATTTAAAAAGGAAAAAGGACTTTTTTTTTTTGTTTTTAACAAAGAGAAGGGTCAAAACCTCTAAGTTTTGAGATCTCAAACTTTAGCCACCAAATCTAGCGACACGAAGAGGACATTTAGTTCTTCTTTTGAGTTTATATCTTTTAATTAGATCAGATGATAAAGTTCATATTGGCAATGGTCGTATAATAATTAATCAATGCACATATTAATAGTGACTATGGTTCAGGTTTATGCAACGCTCGAAAAATCTCCAAAAGAGTAATTGATATAATTGTATCCCTATCCAAAGAAGGCACCAAAAGATAGCATCATATAGAAATTGTACAGCTAAAAATAAATTGGTTCCACAGGGAACGCATGCTTTGCATGCACATTTTATCTCACCCTAGGCAAAAACTTACTATCAAAAGATTGGAAGATCAAGCTGTTAATTAAGTTTTTTCTCTTTTTTTTTTCTTTCTTTTTTCTTTGTAATTAATCTTTTACACACTTAGCTATTAGTACATGATTAGGCTGTCTCATTCTTAACAACTGGCAGCCAATCTCTTTTCATTATGATACTTTCTCATTTAATCCCTCTCAACTAGTGTATTTAAATCCTGAATCCTGTTTTATCATCTTTGATTTTGTTAATGATGCTTTGCTTGTTATGTTAAAGTTGTTCATATGTTTGGACGGACCAAACCACATGGATTCCGGATATTTGGTCATTGTGAAAATTATTCCAACATGTAAAATTACACCACTTATATAAGATATGTACAAAAGATGAATAACCACAAGTTAATAGAAATAAAGGTTTTTTTGAGGATCCCATTTTAGAAAAAAAAAATTCATTATGCCCTATCTAGGTGGGTTTAATAAAACTGAAATTTGAAATTTGAAATTTGAAATCTAAATTTATTAAGTTATAGAATTGTTAAATATCAAATTTGATGCATTTGAGTGCATATCACATTAAATGATAAGCGAATAATTTATCACTTATTTTTTAGAGCAAATTTTGTCTAGAAAATTCAATGTCATTTAATTAATTCAGATGTTCAATTTTTACTTATTAAACGCGTCTGAACACGTTAAGATTTAAATTCATTAAATTTAAATACTGAATTGAATTATCAAACAGGACTTTAGTGTAATAGATTGTAATTCCCCAGATAAACAAAAGAGAGATTAAATCCAAATGAAAACAAAATTAGATTTTCTCTCCAAGAAGGAGTAACAAATACTAGGGCAAAGAAAACAAATTCAAAATAAGATTAGGATTATTAACTAATTACTTTATTAAGGTACTACTATTAAATCAAGGGAAAAAAGTCCCAATGGCTCTCAAACTATTAGTCGGGTGAACTTTTGGCTCCCAACAATTAAAAGTAAATTTTTGGCCCCGATCTATTCAAAGTGCAAAATGTTGGATCTTCTGTCAAGTTTAGTAGTTAATACTGACGAAACCAGAACCACATGAGACGCACGCCAAAATATGAAGGGCGTTTTTGTCTGCGATGAGTTGTGTTCCACTGGATAAATATAGGAGTTATTCCTGAACAAAGAAATGTATGAAGAAAAACTCCATTGCAGCCAAAGAGCTTGCTGAACAAAAAATGTGAGGGATCATCAATCTCCTTTTCCTCTTTGTGTAGGTATGAGAAAGTGACGAGGATCATAGCTTTATGGACCTCAAGGAATTTTGGGCACAGATTTGCGGTGTGCACAGATGGTGCCTGCAGATTTTGACAGTGGATCGATGAGGAGATGCGACAAGGAGATGGTATATCTCGCAGGTTGAGAATGTATTGTCAAGTGGATCTATGGTGTTGAGAATGTGCATGGATGGTAGCTCCAAGTGGATGGTGTATCTCACGGGCTGACAGTGAATATATAGTTTTGTCAAGTGGTTGACTAATTAGGCTGTTGAAGAACCAAATTTCGTGATTGTTGTGATGGGCTCTTAAAAAATTGAGAACTTTACTGCTTGATATATAGGGGAGGATTATCTATTGGAGCTGCAATGTCGATTACCAGTGTGGCTCTTACTCTTGTTTATGAAGATTATTGGAACTTCCCTGGTCATGTCTTAGGTAGAAATAGAGCATTTTCAAAATGATTCCATCGTAATTTTCCTTACAATTGGAGGTTCTGTGATTCTTATGCAGGTAATAGGGTCTGATTTTATTGCTTATATAGGCTTAGTTTGGGAGTTTAGGATAGAAAAGAAAAGAAGGGAAAGCTTAAGTTATGAGAGAAGAGAAGAGAAGAGATTGTTGTGTTGTTTGGGAGTTTTGAGAATTAATGGAATGATTTTGGATATGAAAGTCATTAAATATTTGTTCAAGGCATTTTTAAGGACAAAATAGGCATTTTAGAAAAATTAACAAGCTTTCTCCAAACTTTCTCTCCATTTCTTTTCAATTTGGGAGGAAACATTTTTGTCACTATTCATCCTCCCATTTCCTTTCTTTTCTTTCCTACTTAAAACTATCAAACAAAGGAAAATCAGTCTTTCTCTTCTTTTCCCTTCTTTTCTATCCAAATCATTCACTCCCAAATGAAGCTAAGCTCAGGACAAAGAACCATAAGGGATTTTTTGTGAAGAATTAAAAACTTGTTTTTGATGGGAAAGAATTAGCGCAAAATAATTCCCATGTTCAGGACTATGGGGTCACTGATGGGAATGTGTTGCATTTGGTCCTTAGGCTATCAGATCTCCAGGCAATTACTGTTAGAACTATGTGTTGGAAGAGTTTGAGTTCCATGTTGAAAGAAAGAAAAATGTGGGCTATGTGAAATAATAGATTGCTAAAAGGGTGAATGAATTTCTTGAACTCAAAATAATGGTAGAGAGAGAGATATAGTTGTAAAAGCAAATAATTAGGTCAAAGTCATTTCTACTCCATTTTATCGATTGGAACATAGTTTGTGGTGGACAAAAATGTCCTTAGTATTTCAGTTTGCGCTGTTGAACTTGACAAAGGCCCAATATTTTGCACTTTAGATAGATTCGAGGTCAAAAATTTACTTTTAATTGTTGGGGGCAAAAGTTCACTCGACAAATTATTTGAGGGCCATTCGAACTTTTTTCGTTGAATCAATAATCGATGGTCCAAAAGGGGTGGGTAAATCCGGAAGTATACTAGTAAGGATGAAATCTACTACAGTATATATTTAGCGAACGAAATTACTCTGTCCACTTCTCGCTTGTTATCTTGAACTCGAAGGCTCTCTATCTCGTTGCTGCCGCCTCCGATCAAAAACCGATAACACAAAGAGGGAAATCCGAAGACGATGAGTCATCAAGCTGAGTCATCTGACTCGTGAGTCCGCTTGTTCTTCTTCCTCTTCTTAACGCTATTAAAATTGTTCCTCATGTTCCTTAATTCTGGAAACCCTGGAGGGGTTTTGTATTTTTATTTTTATTTTGCGCTCGGATTTTGATGGGTTTTGTGTTTAATTTTCTCTCAGGAAAGGCGGGAAGAAGGACTTCTCCACGGCGATTTTGGAGCGGAAGAAGGCCCCTAATCGGCTCATCGTTGACGAAGCGGTCAACGATGATAACTCCGTCGTCGCCCTCCACCCTAATACCATGGAAAAGCTCCAGCTTTTCCGTGGCGACACTATTTTGATTAAGGTCTTCTTCAATTTTTCCCCTTTTTCTCTTCGTGGTTTACGTTTCTAGGGGTTTTGAGTTTTCTTTTCTTTTTTTTTTTGGCTTATTTTAGCTTGTAGAAATTGTAAGCAGCCAAATTTTGTCAGAATTTTGGTATATATTTGTAGTTACGTGCGTAAAAACTGGATTATATAGCTCTGCGTGTTGATTGATAAATCATATTTGATTATGTAAACCAAGAATGACGTTGATCATTGCCTTTTAAACAAAAAGGGAAAGTCTGCAAATTTTCTGCTGGGTGTATAACATTATTCCTAGTGTTTATGGTCATCTTTTGAAGTATATCTGTGCTTGTTTACTAAAGCTGCTTAGCTCCAAATGGCCATGATTATACTGTTTGGTATGATCGTGGCTAGAATTTGGAAGGTCTGTACAATTGTTTGTCATTCTCCTTTTTTCTTTTTACACTAAAGTCCATCTTCAACCGTGTTGATGAATAACAATCTATGTTGCCTTCTACTATCTTGTATGAGGTTGAAGTATTGGTCGAGCTTTACATGTTTGATTGTTTCATGAGAGCTTAAAATTGATATTTTTCTGCTCCTCTTTGGTCTCCAGGGTAAGAAAAGGAAAGATACCGTCTGCATTGCTCTTGCTGATGAGACATGTGAGGAGCCTAAGATTAGGATGAACAAGGTTGTCAGGGCAAATTTGAGAGTTAGACTTGCAGATGTTGTATCCGTGCACCAGTGCCCGGATGTCAAGTATGGGAAGCGTGTTCACATTTTGCCCTTGGATGATACCATAGAAGGTGTTACTGGAGATCTGTTTGATGCATTTCTAAAACGTAAGTTCTTATTGCTCATTAATTTGCTTGTCTCATGCTACTCATGGTAATCTCTTGCATCTGGAAAATGAAGATTAAAGTAATCGGTTTGATTTTATTTTACCATCCAAATTTAAGTAATTGGTTTGATTCCATTAGTCATGCAGTCTTTTGTTTATCTCACGAGAAACTTTGCCTTTTGTGACTAAATTGTGAACATATTCTGTCTGCAGCTTACTTTCTGGAGGCATATCGTCCAGTCAGGAAAGGAGATCATTTTCTTGTTAGAGGAGGGATGAGGAGTGTGGAATTCAAGGTTATTGAGACTGATCCAGGGGAATACTGTGTTGTTGCCCCTGACACTGAGATATTTTGTGAGGGTGAACCCGTGAGGAGGGAGGATGAGGACAGACTAGATGAGGTTGGTTATGATGATGTAGGTGGTGTCAGAAAACAGATGGCTCAGATCCGTGAATTGGTTGAGCTGCCACTAAGGCACCCTCAACTTTTCAAATCCATTGGGGTGAAGCCGCCAAAAGGAATCTTACTTTATGGCCCCCCAGGTTCTGGAAAGACCCTAATAGCAAGGGCTGTTGCTAATGAAACGGGGGCTTTCTTCTTCTGTATTAATGGACCTGAAATTATGTCCAAATTAGCTGGAGAGAGTGAAAGCAATCTTAGGAAGGCATTTGAGGAGGCTGAGAAGAATGCTCCATCTATCATTTTCATTGATGAAATTGACTCCATTGCTCCTAAGCGAGAGAAAACACATGGTGAAGTTGAAAGGAGGATTGTGTCACAATTATTGACTTTGATGGATGGCCTGAAATCCCGATCACATGTTATTGTTATTGGGGCAACAAATCGCCCCAACAGCATTGATCCTGCCCTTAGAAGATTTGGTAGGTTTGACAGGGAAATAGACATTGGTGTTCCTGATGAGGTTGGACGCCTTGAAGTTCTTCGCATACATACCAAGAACATGAAACTTGCTGAGGATGTAAGGCCGACTTATTATTTAAGATGGTCTTGCTAATTAATGAAAGAAATGAGCAAAAGAGAAACTAATAGGGTTGACAAAAATATTTCTTCTGTGCAGGTTGATTTGGAAAGAATTGCTAAAGACACCCATGGTTATGTTGGTGCTGACCTTGCTGCCCTTTGCACTGAAGCTGCCCTTCAATGCATCAGGGAAAAGATGGATGTCATTGACTTGGAAGATGACACCATTGATGCTGAAATATTGAACTCCATGGCTGTAACAAATGAACACTTCCAGACAGCACTTGGTACCAGCAATCCATCTGCTTTGCGTGAGACAGTAAGTGATTTTTAGTTGTAAACTTTTTGTTTGTAACATGTTAATCGGTTCTGATATGCATTCCTCTTGGTGTGTCTTTTTGCTGAAAACTTCAAATTTGTTGTGTTGATGAGCAGGTGGTTGAAGTTCCTAATGTTTCTTGGGAAGACATTGGTGGCCTTGAAAATGTCAAGCGTGAACTTCAAGAGGTATGGGAGTTACTAGAAACTGCCTTAATTTTTTATTGGATTGTCAACTGCATCTGGTAATCTTTGTCAAGGTTGTACACGCCTAACTTCTCTCTTCATCTTTTAGACTGTCCAATATCCAGTGGAACATCCGGAGAAGTTCGAGAAGTTTGGCATGTCCCCTTCAAAAGGTGTCCTTTTCTATGGCCCTCCTGGATGTGGGAAAACTCTTTTGGCCAAGGCAATTGCAAATGAATGCCAAGCCAATTTCATTAGTGTCAAAGGCCCTGAATTGCTTACAATGTGGTTTGGAGAAAGTGAAGCCAATGTACGTGAAATCTTTGACAAGGCTAGACAGTCTGCGCCATGTGTTCTCTTCTTTGATGAGCTTGACTCCATTGCTACCCAGGTACCCCTCTCTCTCTCTCACGTGTAGAGTGAAGTAAACCTACCCATTGCTATTAATATATTTCAAAATTAGAGTGTGTGTGAATTGCGATGAACTTTGTCCAATTATATTTGTAATTATATCCAGAGTTTAATTTCCAATTTGCCATTGATTAAATTATGAAATTTTGTTGCTATAAAGGTGCTTGTGAGATATTGAAAGGTGTCATTTATTTTTCATTGGAGTGAACTATAATGAAATTTTGGGATAACTTCAAAATAGGATCTTTTATTTTTTAATTTGTTTAAATGATGGTCATCTTTGTGAAGCTTTACCTATGTTGCTATAACGCAAAAAGATTATGTAAAAGCAATGAATGGAAGAAGATAGCCTAGATCCTGCAATTTTGCCTTGTTTACATATTTTGAAATGAATACCTTACAAAGCACCTTCCTGATCATGTTAACAGAGAGGAAGCAGTGTGGGAGATGCTGGTGGTGCAGCTGACCGAGTTCTTAACCAGCTTTTGACTGAAATGGATGGCATGTCAGCTAAGAAAACTGTTTTTATCATCGGTGCCACTAACAGGCCTGACATAATAGACCCTGCACTTCTCCGGCCTGGCCGTCTTGATCAGCTAATTTATATCCCTCTACCAGATGAAGATTCTCGTCTCCAAATTTTTAAGGCCTGCCTCAGGAAATCACCAGTCTCCAAAGATGTTGATTTGAGAGCTCTTGCCAAATATACTCAAGGATTTAGTGGGGCTGATATTACAGAAATATGCCAGCGGGCTTGCAAGTATGCCATACGAGAGAATATTGAGAAAGTATGTGTTTTTACCCTCTTCTATTTGCAGTTTTAACTTATGAGCTAATGACCTGCTTGCATTTATCTTCTTCTTTTGAATACCCTAAGATTTGTTATTTTTGTTATTTTTTATTGGTCAATGTGTGTTAGACGTGTAACAAGTAAGGTAAATGCTCTCTGTTCTCTGTATAATACAGATGCTCTGCTGTAAATGGACCATCAAATGCTAAAACTGCTGTTGAGGAATACTTTCCAAAGAAGAATTTTTTTCCGTTCTTATTTAGGACTTTACGAGAATCTCTAGGATTCAACTAAATGAAGATAATAATTCAAATCCTTGTGAGCAGGACGTTACTTCCAACCTAAGGCACGAGGGTTATTAATCTCATATGAAGATTTATTTGTGGAACTTGTGAAGGATAGAACCATATAAAGCTGAATGTGTGCATGTGTGTGTTTTTGTGTCTTTCTTTTTATGTAGCTAGTCTTTTAGAGATTTCAATTAGAATTAATAATGTTCACAATTTGCTCTCTTGATGGTCATGTTGTGTGATTGCCTTTTCTTTGGTTCTCTTGCGTCCTACTTTATCAAGGAGGATTTTAAGCACCAAGCCTTATGGTTCCCCGGGTGATGGTATTGTAGTTTGTCCTTTGGGATTTTTACCCTTTTACTAGATTTCATTTCTTTGATCTTAAATCATTGTAAACCCAAGGTTTTGCCTGAGTCTTGATGAATCAATTTGTAATGTTTTGTGGACACTGCTTGAAATGTTAATCTTAGAAGTCAGGTTTGTTTTTGGTGGTTTCCAACCTTGTCATAATCTATTTTGGCCTTTCTTAGCATCTCTAAATTTGTTTTTGCTTATTGATGATGATTTGATGTTGCATATTTTCTATTGCAGGACATTGAGAGAGAGAAGAGGAGAAGGGAGAATCCTGATTCAATGGACGAGGATGTTGAGGAAGAGGTTGCAGAAATTAAGGCTGCACACTTTGAGGAGTCCATGAAGTTTGCTCGCAGAAGTGTGAGTGATGCTGACATACGGAAATACCAAGCATTTGCTCAGACCCTACAGCAGTCTCGAGGATTTGGAAGTGAATTCCGATTTGCAGCGTCTGGAACTGAGAATACCGGATCTGACCCATTTGCAACCTCTGCTGGTGGTGCTGACGAAGATGACTTGTATAGTTAGCCATATAGATATCCTGCACTTGCTTTTGCAAGTGATGCTATCCCCTCTCTTCATGCAATTCTGGTTACACAAGAGGAGGTGATCCTCGCTTATACATTGTGTTTTAATGTATTTTAAAGGTAGAACTTGAGGAGTTTGTGGGATTCTGGGTTGACATTGACAGTTGGGGTCTCAACCCCTCCGAGGATTACTGTTCCTTCAAGCTTAACTTATTTTGTTTGGGAGATTCTAGAATTAAAATCTTTATCTTCCTAGACTTTTTTTTTTTTTTGAAGGATTTATCTTCCTAGACTTGAGTACTTTAGTTGACCTAATATCGAATAAGAGTCAGTAGTGGCTCTGAGGGGACTAACACCCCAAATGGAAATCGGGAGCGTGACTGGTGTGAAAAATATTATGCTCTCCCATTTTGTTTTATGGAGGACGCATTTGTCTGTGCGTCGTCATTCTTTTCCCTCGAGTGCGAGTAGGAGAGGGTTCTACTCTGGTGGGATTTTAATCTGTTTTCGAGTTGGAAACCGATACTTTTTTGGTGGCCTTCTTGACTGACTTTTCAGGATGTGAATCCGTGCCACGAAGTTGTTATTTTGTGATGGAGCTTTGTGCCGTTTCGGTGGAGCAGGATTCCAAGTGGAGAGAGTCGTCGTGTAGGTTAGGTTAAAGAATATGTACGTGTCTATTTAGGATGGTTTTTCCCCAGAGAAAGGCGACAATCCATTGGAAATTGGCTACAATATTTGGGTGAACTGCTGCATTTTTACCCCATCTTCTTCATCCTTTCTTCATGGCTCCCTTCTTTTCATGGTATAGCTTCTTCTCCCTCTGCTCTCCCAAATCACCAGATCTCCAAATTCAACCCGAGTGCTTGATAAATATGTAGTAATCCTCAAATCTCCAAAGTCAACCTCCATGTTTGTTATATACGTGGTCCCAAAAAGAAAAGTAAAAATATCTAACTAGAAATTATTTGAGAACAATTGTTATGAGGCTTTTGATGAGAAAGATTAGCCAACTTGGGAGAGAGTGACGGAGAGAGAACCCCATCCTGTTCTTGTTTTTTTGGCCTCTCTATTGGTGATCGATGTTGCTTAGATTAATAGAAGTTAAAACTTAATTAGGAGTCTTACAACTGAATGTTAGTGTGTGCAATATAGGTGTTACACTTATGACCCGGATTTTACTTGGAAACAATTGGCGTACTGGTTGGAAATCGGCTACTTTCTGGTTTATGTGAAGCAAAGACGGCAAAGATGGTTTGAACCTTTCTTCAAAAAGTTGATTTATGTGATCTGCACTGGGTGCGGCTGCACTCAGAATTGCATGGTTGCAGGGCATGATCCTCAGTAGCCCCGTCCTTTGGACCCTTTAAAAGTGGACTCTATGCTGCCAACGTATAAAGGATATTGCTTTATCAGCGATTTTTCATTAGGAAGTCTTCCCATTGCCGGGGTGATGATGAAAACTTTGTAAATGGTGTTGTGGAGTAGCCAAGCGGAGCTAATCTGTCTTCCTTCTTTAGCACTGCACCATGTATTTTACTGTGTTGGTGTCATCTTGTCGGCATTTCAGATGCTAGGACTGGCTTCATCTGGATTCTACTTAATGCATTCACGGTTTGCCTTGCCCCTTCGCGTAACATGGCAGATATACGGGGGTAATATTGTGGTCCTACGACTCCTACCATCCTGGCGCAGCTGTATATGTGGCCTTTAATCAGATAATCAAATCACCATAAATCTGAGTTATGATCATTAACAGATATTTTAGGTCAAAGGTCATTTCAAATTGTTTGATATAAACAAAACTGAAACAGAAGTCTGAACTCAGTGTTCTTTTCCACTTCCATTCAAAGGCACACGTTTCCTGCAGGAACTAAAAGTTCAGTAGGTTTGTTTTGTACATAAAGAATAAATCTTCATCTTTGCTTTGCCTGGCTGGAAGCCCGGAATGGAATAAGCCGTATGCTTGATGTTTGCAAATTGTAACTATCCAGAGGATATAGTCTGCAGACTCTAAATAAACAATGAGAAATCTAGAGCAAAATTTAGCAGTCCTGTTTATAAAGGTTTGATAATTTGATTAAGCATTGAAGCTCTTCAGTGATATAATCTAGTTTGAGTTTGCATATCTCAGAGCACATAGCTTACATGCACACACCACAAACTCAGATACAGATTCGAATCATATACAATACATAGTTTGAATCCCTGTAGGCAGAAGCAAAACTGCGCATATATAATCTATATTTCCCAGTTCATAAATTCCCCGACTTCAAAACAACCATTCCTGAATCCCACCTCCATTGCAACTCGTTCAAGGCTGAAAAGGGTTCCTGGTGAAGCACGGCAATCCAAAAGGGTAACTGTTTGCGTACCGACTTGGCGCTGATGAATGCCTAAGTCCCTTTGGCATGCAGTGTTTTACTACCCTTCCATAGGGAAGCCCTTTTCTGTGATGCAACGGGGGCGGCTTCATATTGACATAGCCTCCTTCCGGCCTTCTTGTTTCTCCATATATCATCGTGCTCGGACCGCTATACGGAAAGTTTCTTGCTGTTGCATCATTAGGAGTAGGCAACAATAACAGCAGAAATATGATCGCAATGCAGAATGCATTAGTACCAGCCATCTCTAAGGTTGGATAGAAGTTTTGCAATGAATTGGTAAATTTTGTGCTGCAGAAAAGAAGTGAAGAGGTCCTTAAATAGGCTGGTGAGTAAGACTTGAGGAAGGCAGATGCTGAGATGCACAGCTCAGCTGAAGTAAGAAGAGTACGTGGAGTTATCACTATTCAGCATTCATGCAGGCGGGGGGATTCAGTCTTCAGGACACAAAGTGTGGTCATGATGAGTTGGTGTGGTGGGTGCTCTTTTTGAACTGTGAAAGTCCCTCTGTTGAAGGCCAGGATGCCCGTGATTTCCCGTCAATGCACCCAAGTCAGATACCTCTTAGTACATGATATTTCCTCGTTTATAAGTTAGCAAATTGAGTCGTCTGAATTTGAGCTACTATACTTTATGAAAACAATACATCTGACCCTGTTCAAGATTCTGGGGTTTCTTTTCTCATCTTGTAAAATTCGTTCGTTCATCTGCTATCAGTTAGATAGATGTATCTACAGTATAATAAATGATTCGTTCCCAAGAGGAAACAGAAATTGCTAAATGTCTGACCGACGAACACAAAATTGATGCTTCAATGATTTTCCTACAACTCCACGTATTGTTACTTATCTTTAATGAGCATATTTGGTTAGAAATATTTTTAACTCTTCGGAAAGTTTGTATTTAAAACCTATTAGCTACCACGAAAGCGTTTTTAAGTGCAGCTAGGCCGTCCTGGCGGGCAACGTTTAAAAGAGCATTTATGGAGCTTCAATAGGAGAAACTGAATTGGTTTACTCTTATAAAGATCAAACACTGCCCTGGCCACTAGCATTAATTATTGTCTATTAACATCTTTTTAACCTTTTTGAAGACCTTGGAAGAGCTAACGTAAGTTTCTAATGATAATGCTTAGTCTGGGAGTTTAGGATAGAAAAGAAAAGATGAGAAATATTAAGCTACGACAGAAAAGAAGAGAAGAGAAAATAAGGGAAGAGATTTGAAATGATTCTAGACATGTATGCAATTACAATTTTATTCAATAACTATCTAAGGACAGAATTGATATTTTCATAAGATTTATCAAGCTTCTGCCAGCTTTCCTTCATTTTCCCCCCATATTTGGACAGACCGATGGAAACTTTATTTAACTGTAGCTACAAAACTCTCCTTCCAAATCAATCGATTTAAACTCTCCTTTCAAATCAGTTGGTTTCTCTTCTTTTGGATCCTCAAAAATCTTCCAAATAACAGAAACCTTCCTCTTTCTCTCACTTCCCTTCCTAAACAACAAAAATCTCCCAAGTTACATTGCCGTTTGACGAAAAAAAAAATGAAAATCTCTCAAGTAATGGTCTGTTTGATAACATAAAAAAGTGCTGAATCTGAACTTTTTCAGACATTCAGATGTTTGACTGTTTGATAAACGAAAATCCATTTGCTGAATTTGTTAAGTAGTGCTGAACTTGTATGTATTTTTTTCAGCACAAGAATCCTAATTGAATGCTTAATTCTGATAAGAATCAATAGAATTACTTCAACTACCTGATCTTATCTACCAAATCTACCCTTGTTTGTTAATTATGTTCAAAATTCTTATCTAATTAAACAACCTAATATTCTCTATCTAATGATTTTCTATTTTTCTTGTCTCCCTTTTTAATGACTTTCACATCTTTTCCATACTTCTCATATAATATATTTCATCTTTTATATTAATTTGATTTAAAAATAAATATTGTCATTTTCATACCTAAAAATTTTAAGCTAATTGAATCATAGGTTCTATTTTTTCTTTTGGATGAAAAGATATAAGGACAAAATTATCAAATGTAACTTATTAAGCATTCAGTTATAAATATTTATAAAAAAGGTATAAATAGGTTTAGCATTAAAATTCATATATTCATATATTTCTTTTCAGTGTTTAAAATTCAGTAAATTAATTATTTCAATATTTAAATTTCAGAATTCAGACTCCAAAAAAATTCAGATTTAATTTTATAAAACGAAACCTAAAGGTCATTGAGCAAAATAAAAATGTAACCATAGTCGACTTTCCTAAGTCAACCCCACAAGCACAACCACCCCAACTTGTGGAAGGGTGGAAGCCCATGAACAAGACCTGACATGCAAGGCTTTTTCTCTTCTTTAAAGTTCACACGTGTTCCTCTTCAATACAACTTGGACAGGAGATCAAACAATTATGCCGCGTGGCAAAAATCCAACAATGCCAAGCTGAAATTTTTGAATGATCATAATAAGGTTTGCCACAACCACCTTAACTGGTACAATACAAGTGTATTGCAAGTTTGCAACTTTGTAATATTAGTGTACGGTGGCTGGGAAGGTGAAACGGAACAGGTTTTGGTATAACAATAGATAGGATTTTGGTAATGATTTGGGCGGCAAATCAATAAGTGTACAGACTTCCTCTTAACTAACCCTTTCCCCTTTCCACCCTTCTCAGTTTTACTTTTATGCATTATGTTTTGGAAGTTGTAGTCTTGGCTAAACTAGTAAAAAAAATTACTGGTCCGCCAGAGTTCTATCCGGATAGAATTTTAAGCTATCCACCAAAAATTTTTAATGCATAATTTACCACATGCGCCTAGCAACAAAGAGATACAGGTAAGCATAAATTCGGAAGCAGAGCTTGAGTATTTACTTCTCATATCAAAGTGAGCAAGGGTAAAATTTCATTCTCAAGTGTGTGTTGTATCTGATAGAAAAGGGGGTGAATTTTGGAAATTAGAAAATTAAACATTGTAGAAAAGGAATACCAGTGGTTAAGGAAAACAAAAGCACACTTGGAGATTTTGATAATAATACAGGGATTTGTAATTTTGTCTTGGAAAGTGCTAAAAAGGCAAATTAAAATTTTTGGTAAAACTGAGGGCATTATGCAAATCATATACTGCTAGTCTTTCTTGATACTCCAAATCCTGATATCAACAGCCGAAGGCTGAAGGCAGAATTCCTAAACCATTCCAAGATAAGGCACTTGATTGACACACCGGGGAGAAAAGGAACCATTCCAAAATGGAGCTCAGGTTGCATAGTACGGTTGTATCAGTTGCTTCCTTCGACAGTAAAGATAGTAAATTTTCTCCTTAATGTCCTTTCTTTTCTTTAAAATCCCATCTGGATAAGTTGAGAATTTTGTAGCATATGCTGGGAGATACTAGTTTGTTTTTTAATTGTGACTTTCTACTTACCTTCTGCCTACTACTGCCATCTGTTGAACTTATCCATTGTTACCCATTGCTGCTGGCGGCGGTAGTTGAGTGAGTTGTTGTATAATATGAGCGTACTGTCTAGTTAAAAATGGAATCTTTGATGCATGTGCTGTAAATGGGATTCTTGAGTTCATTATAGATTGCAGTAAAAACTTCACCCGAACTTATAATTAGTGGGATTTATTTATTTATTTGGTAATAACTGGGATTGATTTAAACTTTTAGGATACGCCATTTATGGGTAGATAAGGAAGTTAGATATGGTGCCTTTTGTTAGGTTTTTTCAAGCAAGTGTTGAATTTGAGCGCAATTTGAGGTTTGGTTTCTGGTTTCTAATTGGTTGAATCACCAGCGTCAAGTAGTTGCAACTTATTTAAGGATAGAAGGGGATATCTATTGTGCACAGTTCTAAACAATAAACAGATTAGATGGCTAGTTAATTTCACAGCATTAAAATGGGGCAAGAGGTTTGCAGTTTGTTGTTGTTGGGTGGTGAACAACACTTCAAGAGGGTTGCTGATATATTATGAATTCAAGATATAGTTAGATGCACATTGTGGTAGGTTTTCTCTTATATACCTTTTAATGACTGTATATGTTTGTTGATCCTTGAAAGTTGCTGGGGAGCAGAGCTGAAGAAGAAATGTGAAAATGCTGTCAATAAAGATCGACACTTAATGAGGTGTAGTTTGTTGGAGGAAACTGTCCCCTGTTTAATACTCTTGATTAGTAAGATGAAAATTGAAGCGTGGTAGAAGGATATGGTCATATTTAATGGTGAGGCATAAAGTTTCAATTGATAGTTGGAGACTGAAGTGTCTGTAATGAATAATGAAACAGTTTGGATGTCCATTTCCTTATCATAATTTGGTTTGCAATGAAAGGGAGGATTAAAAAATAACTGACAATGATGTAATGCCATGTCTTGATTTAATGAGAAAACCTTTTCTTGTGCTGTTTTGAGCTAATAATATCTAACTTGTCTAGGATTACTGAATGGTCACAGTTAAACAAGTCTCTCTAATGGTTAAAGATTTCTAGTTCTATGCATGCTCACCATTCTCTGATAAAAAGACGGTACCTAGATCTACGAAATCCCAATTTCTATAGGTTGAACCGAAGACAATCAAATTTAAGAATAAAATGAAAACTGGGAAGACAAGCTGGGATGGAGCTCTGTGCTTTATGCGAGAGATAAAGGTTTGCTAGTGTCCACAAAATTGCTTTTTCTATGATTCCTTTAAACGCCACCAAAATGACAGAGTGCTGACTGAGTATGAATCTTTGACTTTGGTGTTGTGAAATACACAGAGATGACGATAACTTCAAGACGATCATTCTATCTTTAGTGCAAACCTTGTTTTCTTCTATTTAACTCAGAGAATGTCTGATACTTGGTGCTACGTCCTTGCTGATGAGACCAGGTAAACAGATGCATGTTCGACTACCCTCAATTGCTAGACCATAAATGTGAACTTGGACACATAAGACAATTTGATACATGCTATTCAAAATGTGCTTTGATGATGTATTGCCAGTTGGTGTCACAAACATGCATTTGAAAGTTCTATATCTTTGTTAATTCTATGCAATACTCACAACATGAACTTGCTCATTCTGATGTGTCTGTCAGCTCACAGCTCATTTATAGTTGGCTAGAAAAACTGGATTGATCTCTGCGCTTCTGATCTTGCTGGTGCAATGAACTCCGCTTGACTGTGGATAATACCTCTACTGCTATATTGTGAAAAATTGATGTCTTTGAGGTTTGGTTAGAGTTGCTAAGGTGTCCCTCTCGTGACAGATTTCCTGCATTTTTTTTCTTTTCATTTTTAACTTTATGGATCTCTGTTTTACAAGATTTTGCACTATATCTTGTCAACTGCTCAAAATCATCAGTGGCTGTTGCTGACCTGACTTTTGATATTATAAGCAGCGAGACAAATCAAACGCAATAGCTGTAAAGTGCTCCAGAGAAGTATTTATTCTCCTTCAGTGTTGAAGTTAAACCAACTAGAGTGCAGAACATGCAGAATATTCTGTGCTCTACCAGAAACAGCTGCTTCTATTGCAGTTGCTGCTACCATTGTAGGTACGGCAGCTACTCTTCTTAAAAGAAGAACGGAAGCTTCTGAAACAACTGAGGTGTGTATGACAACTAATCGCAGTTCTTATGAGACTTTTAAGAGGCCATGTTGCGCATAGCACTAATCTAACCTGAGAAGTAGAATATCTATTAAGAACTTGAATAACAACTAATCACAGTTCTTATGAGACTTAAGAGGTAATGTTGCACATAACACTAATGTAACCAGAGAAGTAGAATATCTATCAAGAGCTTTTCAAGTTCTTGTGCATTGCTAAATCAAATGTAAGTCGTTCTTATAGATGTGATTTTTCCATTATGTCTGTTGAAAGCTTAAGCAAAAAAACTGTTTATTTTTGTGAGACTTATTCCCATCTATATCAAAGTGAAGAATTTTATCATATGGGATAGATAACCTCTATGCATCTCAGTAGTCTATGATTCGAAATTTAGAATATCTCCTATTTGGTTTAATGGGTATATATTCTGCCTTGATCTATTTCCTCTGTGGAACTACAGAGACCGTCAAAAAAAACCTAACCCAACAGTTAAGGAAAAACAGGAGACCATTAGCTTTGCAGTTAAATCCTGCCTTTACTCATGCTGTAGGCAGGCATTTCTTTGAAGTGTGATCCTTGTTATTGGTACAGGCCTCCACAAAAATTTGTGATGACTGTGGCGGTTCTGGTGTTTGTCCAGAATGCAAAGGAGAAGGCTTTGTGCTAAAGAAACTCTCAGAGGAAAGTGCTGAGAGAGCAAGATTGATGGCAAAGAACGCAGCTACCAGATACACAGCTGGGTAAAATTGATGTACCTCCTCCCTTCTCTTTCTCTACAAATTTCTGTATTTTGGAAAATAGTAACAAGAGTCATGTGCTTCAATTCAACAGGCTTCCAAAAAAGTGGAGCTATTGCACAAAATGCTCTTCTTCTCGATCTTGTAGTAATTGTGGTGGCACAGGGAAGCTTAGCTTCAAGATTAACTGAAGTTTCGGTGGTTCTAATTGAGCTCTGTTTCTCATTGCATCAATCAGCTAAACGCCATCAAGACTCGAGAAAGTGATTCAAGCAAATCAATGCCAGTCTTTTTCTTTATTTGAAGTCCCTGGAAAAGCCAGTCTTTTTACGCGCCTAAAAAACAAAAAGGACAAGTCTTTTTGTATGTAATTGCGTGCAATTTCTATGTATTTGTAGGAGCTTGAGTTGCTTTTACCTTTTTCCTTTTCACAACGCTACTTTAGTTGTTTCATGTTTACAAGAAACGATTTGCTGTGCATTCATTACATTTTTTGAAGCTTGAAATGATTTGGTGTATATATCCGGGGCTCTTGAGACATGGCATCAGTGCTCAGACAGATTGAGAATTGAGTACTGTTCAGTTCAAAACTTGGCCGTGGCTGTTGTAGTTTTTTAACTGAATGCAATTTGTATTGAGATATAATATGCTACTACCTTTGCTTTGTTCAGTACGAATGAGAATCAAACCCTTTTGTAGTTTTGTTACTGAAGTTGCCCAATGCAGACCCTCTATAGCCATTCATAAACGACTTCAGGTGATGTATCTTAAAGCTGGTAGTACAAGCGTGTATATGAATCGGTGCAACTAAATTAGGAACTATAACTTTAACTAGTTAATCTTTCCTGTTGAAGGCACCCTTTCCTGCAAGTTTTTCATGCCTCAACTTCTGACGGTGCTTCCTAAATTGTGAATGACTACTGAAGTAGGACTAGCATAAAATATCATCAGCTTGATTAGCCCATAGGCTATATGAGGAAGCAACTGAACTATCAGCTGTCCTGGTGCTTCTTATAATGAAGAAATGGTTTAAAATATGTCGACATAATGACATTATCTTCATGTCTCCAAGGGTGCCAAAGGATCAAGAATATGCTTTTTCAGTTTTTTGAACGGGGTATAAGCCAGTTCATGTATGTGATTTAAGAATGCTAGTCAAAGAAACAGGCTTGCAATTGCAATAATCAAATCAAGCTGACAAGAGCCCTTGAATCATGCTAAACTTTAATGTTAATTAGTTGGCAGGAATCGTAGTGAGGACATAAATATAAGTACGGATGAATGTGCTGAAATGCTATCAGGGTATGACCGTACACCTGTTTGGGAAACTCTACATGTGGAGCAACCTATCAGATTTGTAACAATTCTTTTCTTCTTCTTCTGAATCTTTTGAGTTTTGTCTAAGACGGAACTTTACATGGTATTTAGCTTTTAAACTCCACTTGGTGTAGAATTTAATTTCTCACCATGCATCAGCATCATTTTCGGCTGAATATATGCTGAAGGATTCCTCCCACAACTTTAATAAATTCATTGCTGACTGTAAAGCTCGTCTGCTTTCATGGAGTTGTATTCTTAACAAAATACAGGGTCTAATACTTCAATTAGTCCCAAGGCATGATAAGATGTGCTTTAGCTTCACTTTCTTCAATGCAACTATGATGCTTGAATCACCAATTTGCAGTTTTTTTTTTTAATGGTTGAAAGACTCCAAATCCACCTGCATCTGTTAGTTCAGATCAAATTTGCTTACTAGATCCAGTGTAGATTAAGGAATGACATCCTCTCAAGACTTCTACCCTCTATTGTAATTGTAGCTGCTTTTCGAAAAAGGGTTCCAATTTCTAATCCTTAAAAATGACAGGCATGAGATATTACTGAAATTTATATTTTTTTTCAACAAAAAAAAAAATTTCCTCCTACCACACCGTCCAACTTGCCATGGAATTTGGGAAATTCTTTTTTCATCACAGAGAATTCACGTTCAACCAAACAAATGTTTGATTCGAAAAGTCAGAGGATGGCTTTACACAGAGGAGAATCACATTGTTCCTTAATTTCTTTATCTATTTTTTTGGTAAACGGCGGTTTCTTTATTGACTGTCCGAGGAAGAAATGTGCGAGTGTAATGAACGGTGGACGACGAACGCAGCTAAGCATGCATGTTCCTTGAAGTTCCTTTAACTTTTATTTGCCCCATTAAATGGGTCTTTGTAGTATCTTGATCTGGTGGCCTGATCCAACCGCTTTATAATTTATAGGGTTAATTCCACTTTGTCCCCTTAAACTTTGGACGATAATCCACTTAAGTCCCTAAACTTCAAAGTGGGACACTTAAATCCCTAAACTTTTAATTTGCTCCCAGTTAAGGAAAATTATTGACAGATTCCTGAATGCCGTTGGTGGTCAAAGAGCGTGGCAAACACCAGATTTTGACCGAGGGCAACAATGAAAATTCACAAAAATCACATATATAGATTAAAAAAGGTGGTGAAATATGGAGGGAAGGTTTCCCTCCATGCAACCCACTTCAGATGGATAATGTAGACCCGATCCAAATCATAAAAGGGCACTTCAGGTCGGTATGCTGAGAGACCCAAGTTCTCATTTTGCTATCCACAAGGCAGGAAGAAGAAAAGGAGAACCCAACGCATGGTTCAACAAACAAAGAGAAATGGTGAGGCAATTTTGTGATTGTGGGAAACCAAACATTGATGATGACATCATGGACTGCCATGAACCCAGGAAGAAGGTTTTGTCGATGTGCCAAGTACAGAGTAAGGGAAATTGGGGTTTTGTGTTTATACTTGTTTTTTATTTTTGGTTTGTACGAATTGTAGCCACCTAATCTTGTCTGCAAACATAATGTTCTTGTCAAACTAGGAACAAGGAGGCTGCATATACTGGGATTGGGTTGATCCTGAGATGTGTCAAAGGTCAAAAGAAATAATACCTGGACTGCTAAGGTCGATGAACAAGATGGAAGCTGAGTTGGACAGGTTGAAAGAAAATTCAAGGTGCCAACAATCGAAAGTGAGGAAGCTAAGGATGTACTTGATTATCCACTGGGTTGTCATTGTCATGTGGTTGTTTTTGTTCAAATCTGGGGGAGAACGTCCAAAATGAGTTTTCCAGAAGAAGCAACCGCTTATGCCGGACTGCCTGTTTTGTTTGCTCAAATATGGGACCACCTTTGTCTGTCATTGCTAAGTAGTGGACCTTTTGAGTGGTGCAGGAAGGAAATTCTTACTTTTGCTGACTATGTAATTACCAGCACTTTCCCTAAAAGTGTTGGTTTTATATGTACTGTATCAAATTTAGGGATATAGTGGACCTGCTATGTCCCATAATTGTGAACGTTGGACCTGCTATGTAATCAGAATTTGTTGTTTAGGGATTTTAGTGTCCCAATTTGTGAAGTTTATTGTAAGTAGTTTATGTCACATTAACAACAGCAAACAATAGTCGTACCAGAATATAAAATTTTCAGCAAAAGCCTTTGATCATTCAACAGATCATCCAATACACAATAGCAATACCAGGAATGACAAAAATCCACATTAACAACCTCTGCATTTCACCTATCTAGACTAGCAGAACAAAGGCTATATGAGTTCCAAAACAGAGGCTACCAAAAACAGAGGCTAACAAAAATTCCATGTTAACAAAAAAAATCTTAGTTCCAATGGACTATATGAGTTGAACAAAAGTTTGCCACATCTGGACTAGCAAAACAGAGGCTTTTAGTTGCCTAATTTGATTGTATCTACAAAACAAAAAAGGCTATATGCCTGTACAATTCTTGAGTTGGTTTGTCCAGCATCAGTCAGTTCATGCTTGAAGGCTATTTGACATGTTGCTGCAATTTTTCCAACTTAACAGATTGGTTTCCATCCCCATGGAGCTGCACATTTTCAATTCCAGGTGACTCCTTCGCGTGTCCAGCAGCTGTCTGTAATGTAGATAGGTTAACACACAAATTCCCCTGCCATGTGAATTGTGCTGGCTTAAGTCCACTGCTGGAATGAGAGGCTGTCCCCAAGTCCACGTATGAGTATGGTGCTCTCATCGTTACTCCGTGGCTGTGGGAATAAAGTTTGCGACCATTAGCTTTGGAGCTTAACTGCAAACAAGCACATAACATGAATCAATAAGCCGTGACACCCATAAATAAAGACCTGATATATGGAGACCACTTACATGAGTTGTTGTAGGACTCTTTTCCACATGCTCAGAACTTTTTTGAGCATGTTTATATGGGTTTTCCAGATCATCAGACCGTATTTTTACAGTTTTGAATCCCAAGTCTCCAGTCATGTCCAGTGAGTTGCTAAAGGTCCATTGCCTCAACTTACAATTATTCTTTGAGTGACCAAGCTTACGACAGAATGAGCATTTTCTTCCTTTCTTTGTCACTGGTTCTTGTGCCCCATGTTTTGGCTGATTGGCATTCAAATTTTGAGATGGACCTGTGTGACTCTGTTGCGTACTTACTCCAACAATGTCAATGGTCACATCACTTGGACAAGCCTCTTGTATTTGGCTGCATAGATGGACTTGCATATCCAATATCACTATTCTCCTTTGCTGAACTTGTAGTTGTCCTCTCAGTAGTTTGCTTATTTTTATCCGGACATCCTCTCTTGTTATGTCCGTATTTTTTGCAGCAGCTGCAGCTCATCATGGTGCCAACCTTGCTAACCTTGTGAGGTTTAATTGGATTGACACAGTTGTCCCGTCTTTCTTCTTCTGAAGCTTTTTTTCTCATCTTCTTCGGCCTTCCAGCAGATCTTCTGTAAGTCGGAGGCTTCATTGCTGGAAGATCTATGTGCTCCCACAAATTAGGACCATTGATTGGATTAAGTACAGGTTCATAACTTTGTAGATACGTATTCTTCAAGTAGGTGTTGGAAACATACTTCTCTGGTGCATCATGTCTCCTGTTGATGGCAGCTACAGCATGGCCACATGGTATTCCCCTTAATTGCCACTTTCTACATGAACAGGTTTTGGCAGCCATGTCAACAATGTACTGTTCCCCAAATGGACAGCTTATCTGATACTTCATTGTTCCAGCATATGACGCTATGCACATACACTGCTCTTGTTTAGCCTTTTCCAGTATCTCAAATATTGCTGGACAAAGGAGACCTGAATACAAAATGAAAACAACAAATTGGTCATAAATTTCTCAAAGTAATGAACTGAACTTAATACTAGTAAATTAAATGTTTCTTAACCTTCGTGCTTGGACATTGATTTCCTGTTCCTCTCCATCCTCTTCAGTAGGTACAAATAAATGGTCTGCAGCATAGATATGATTGGTAGTGACCTGGCCTTTAAAATTACTGCATTAAAGGACTCACACATGTTATTCACCAAAATATTACAATCCAATCCACATCTGAAATGGGCTCTACACCAAGTTTTGGGATCTTTTTCATCAAGCCAAGAATGCGCAGCTGCAGATTCTTGCCTCAACTGCTCCATTTCGACTTTCCAGTGGGTAACATATGAAGCTTTTGCGCATTTCCAAAGTCTTTCTTTTAAGGCCAGGCCTCTATGAATCTGTTTGAAATTGGTGTATAGATGTTGCACACAACACCTGTGCTCAGCCTGTGGCATTTTGTCTCTAACTGCTTGAAGTAGTCCCTATACACGTTTGAATACATCTTGGCTTAAATAAAAAGTTGTACCTCAATTATTAAATAAAAAGTTACTGTATAAATAAATGCTAATACAATTCATCATACCTTTTGCTTGTCAGTCATGACACACCAATTACTGGAATCTGAAATTTCCAAATCTTGTACAAGCAATCCCAAAAACCAGCTCCAATTGTCATAATTTTTCACTCTAACAACTGACAAAGCTAATGGAAACATTTTGTTATCCCCATCCATGCCCACAGCTGAAAGTAGTTGTCCACCATATGTATCCTTTAAGAAGCACCCATCCAACCCAATCCAATGCCTACAACCCTTTAGAAACCTGTCTTCAATGGCTCTAAGCACATGTAAAGCCTTTTGAATATGACAATCCCATCCTCATCCGTATCAGTCTCAACGAACACTGTCGATCCAGGATTTGCTCTCCTCAATTCACCACAAAAGTCCTCTAGCAATGCATACTGTTTTTCATGACTGCCTTCAATCATGTCTCTTACTTTTTTCATTGTCCTATAGCCTTGTTTACGACTAAAATCTACATTTAATTCTTCAGTCACCCTAGTCATGAGCTCTTGGACTGTCATGGATGGTGTTTTTCTCACCTCATCTGCAAACAACCTGGTGGCTAGTTTTGATGTCATGTTTCTATTATGGAAGACACGTCCACATGTATGCTCCTTGCTAAGTGTCTTGATCTGGAAAGTGTTTTCACCTTGCATTTTTTAGCCAAAAATTTGCCATTCACAGCCTCTACATTTCACCCGTACCCTATATGTGTCATTTTTTATGAACTGGACATCCCTTCCCTCCATAATGGCTTGGATTCTAACAGCCAACCTAAAAATAACAACTGATGAAAACCTCTGGCCTACCTTAAATCTTGGACTTCTCATTTCAGTTTTCTCATTAAAAACTGAAAATTTAGGCTTCTTATTCCTCTTAGGACCATCTTCATTTTCGGATTCACTCTCACTCTTCAAATCTGTAGAACAATCTGTTTCATATTCTGACTGCATATCCTCCACATTAACCATGTCAGGCTCATCACAAACATTTACTTCATCAACAGTTTCTCTTTTCCTACCTGCTCTCTTCTTTCTTGTGTCTTTGCTGGTAGAAGGTCCAACTTCAGGTGCTCCTTTATGTACACCAAACTGTTGTCCAATCTTCAAGGCTTCATCAAATAAAACATCCTCCTCAACTTGCCCCGTATAATCTGGATCATCGAACTTGTCATCAGCCTGCACATCAGTCTCATCAGCCTGCATATCATTATCAGTTGCCATTTGTGATTCTTCCCCTGCATTATCTCCCTTGTTGTCCTTCTCTTGTTGCAAATTAGGACTTTTGGAATCAAAATTCTCATGACTGTTTGCAGCAACTTCATTACTGTTGTCATCAGCCACATTTTTCCTTCTGTTGTCCACATCGTTGAAGTCAACTTCTTCCAGTATTGCTATGTCACTGTCCATTTCAGATGTTTCTTTCTCTTTTGTAGCCTGCTTGGTAGAAGTGTTGTGGCCTTCAGGCATGTCTCCATCATCTATTTTTTGAGTTTGAAGCCTCACTGGATTACCATCAGTTTCAACTCGTAGATAAACCTCTGCCACTCTATTGGGTGGCAATGTGTTTACAAGTAGATCACAATCCCAATCACACATGCAAAAATATAGTCCAGTCTCAAGCGGCATACCAGGAATCCTACCATACCACCCAAAACGAGCATCTTTCGGGTATCCTAGTCTTACTGCACATTCATCAAGCACCTGTAGTGACCATTTTTCAGCATTACAGTTGTCTATATAGTCTACCCTTCCCCCCACGTATTCTTTGCTGGGAGAGCTTCTGAACTCACCCTGATGGTGTATCGCCAAAGAAAATGAGTCGGGCCAAATGTCATTTGAACCACACTCTGGTTAAATAAAAAAAAATCATTAATAATTAACCCATTAATTATTTACAAAATTTTTAGCATTTGGGACCACAATGTCTTCAACAGAAGGAACATTAGGGTTCCCACAATACTCACTTTTCAGTAAATTATGCAGACCCACTAACAGTACCATCGAAAATATATAATGCCTTGGACATGCATTCCACAACCATCCAAAACCTTAACTTTTCAACAATCCCTACGGCTTTAAAACGTTTTTCTACTGCTACCCCAAATTCTTACCCAAATTTCGATTCTTAAATTCAATTAAAGTACACAAAAAGCTGTAAAATATTTTTCTCATACCAGTACTTGTCTTCTCTTTTGCTTTTTGTTGTTTCGCTGCGGATCCGGACGCTTTTTCTCTCACATTGACTCGCTTCCTTCCCATTCTTGCAATCTTCAGTGTTTTTCAGCAACAATCATTCGAATTTTTACACACTTTGGTTTTTCCCCTCCTCTCTATTTTTTCGTCCAAGACACAGGAAAGAAATGACCACTATCTGGGTTTTTCCCTCCTTTGCAATTTTTTTCCTTTGTTTGTCCTTAATTTACGACCCAAATTTACGTTTATGTCCTTGTCATTTTCAGTAACAATATTTCCCATCTTCATTAACGGAGAGTGTTTGCCACGCTCTTTGACCACCAACGGCATTCAGGAATCTGTCAATAATTTTCCTTAACTGGGAGCAAATTAAAAGTTTAGGGATTTAAGTGTCCCACTTTGAAGTTTAGGGACTTAAGTGGATTATCGTCCAAAGTTTGAAGGGACAAAGTGGAATTAACCCTAATTTATATGACTAAGTCAACTTATCAATTTTTTGCATATAATAAGTTGCCGTACGAGAGGGTGGACTTTTGATACGTCCTTATCTCTAAGATAAGAGTAAATTTTATATATATTGTCAGTGAATATATTATTATGATTGGATGGATGATACACGGTCAGTTTCTGAGATCTTAATTGCCATCTATATCATTTTACTTTGTGGGTACTTTCCGGTGCTGAAATTTTTCCAGTTTTTTTGGTAATAGAAGTATCCATAATAACATTATAGATGGTATTAGTTCACATCTGGAAGTATGCACAACATTTCAGATAACGCATCGCATTAACTGTTAGTAGAATTTACTTTCGTACAATAGTTATTAATTATGTAATAAACTTAGGATTCTATTAGTATAATAAACTATGGAACTTTGATAGTTATAGAATATAGATGCATACCATTTATCGCCTAAAATTTTTAAAAAATTGCAAGTGTCTAAACGATAATATATAACACTCTCTCAATCGTACTTTTTGTCACCTATAATTTCAAATTTTACATGAATGTCTTTTTACCAAATACGTTTTTTTTTAAAAAAAAAATTTTGTGCCTTTAGAGCACAGGATAAGCATACAAAATATAGAGCATGGACTCACTTCAAATTTTAAATATTATCATCCATCACTTGAATTTAGCAAACTTTATCCAAAAATTTTTTCTACATAACTAAAACCTAGAACCACCTTTTATCATGCGTGCTAAGGGCACAGGAATAGAAATACCCAAATAAATATAAGAAATAGAGACATATAAAATTTAGGAATATATAAGAAGATAAAATGATGATAGGTTTGAGAGAATTAATGGTTCATGGTAGGTTCCCAAACTTTACAAACTAGATAGGTTCTAATTGATAGGGGCAGCCGTCCTCCAAACTTTTCAAAAATTCTTCATAGAGTATTATTTTTTAATTAGAACTCTATCACTTTGCCTCCCAACATGTTTATCGTTAATTATGTTATTTATTTTATTACTCCTTCAAAAGTATCCCATAATATACTAAGGATTAATTTTTTATATACTGACATTATAGTGTTTTTTTTATACTAGCAGCTATGGATGTATGTCACATATGTATGAATTTAAATTAAATTTAAATTCATGTAATGTGGCAATGATTTAACCCTGCTAGTGTAAAAAAAAATTGTACACTAACAATGTATAAAAAATTTACTCGGAAGCTAACTCCACTGTCCTTATATTAAAAATTTACTCTAGTTTCTACTTTCTTGTAGTTTAACATAATTGCAACTATGATATTAATATCAGCAAAAGTTTCAAACATTATCTTAGCTAACTTCTCTTTATGTAAGTTCCTAAAATAAATGAACTCTTAGTTTCTTGTTATGATTTTTTTTCTAATGGGTGCCCATTAATCACGCCTAAATAACTATGTAAATACACACATTCATATTTATTGCACCCTTGGATTGTGACACTTTTCTGAATTAACTATACTTTTCTAAAAAACTAACACTTGAACCTCCTCTTAGAGTGCCTAATGGGCACTCATTAGCCAAACCGTTTGTTTACGAGTTACCATTAGGAAAACATTATACAAATAGAAAACAAATGACAAATTAAAGGAAATTCAATCACAGCTAGAATTCTAGCTGTACAAGATTAACTTGAATTAAAAAAGAACCATAGAAGTAAAAAAAAAAAATCATATAACTCATTTCAAACATTCAATCTTCCTAAAGACAAGTCTAATTTTCATGTTTTGCTTTAAACAATGTCTTCTATTATTAAAAATATTTATTTGTTAGTTATCATTTATTTAATTTTTGTTTTTAGTGTGCTTCATTTGTTATAATTTTTTTTGGGTTATTCTTTGCTTCACTGTTCGCGGGCCCCTAATTTAAAATTCTGTGTCCGTCCCTATTCATGATTCTGTAAATTTCAATCACAAAGTGTCTGCAACGTTCATATTTTCTATAAACTAAATCGTCAATGTGTACACTCTTCCCTTTAATTTCAAATTAACTCGATTGTGCAGAGCAGAGTACTTTCTAGATTAGAAGAACCAGAAAAAGGGAAAAAATGTAAAAGAAAATGGAAACAAAAAATGGTAGATTGGTTCTTCTCATCCAAGGGTAAAATGGTATCAGGATTTCTCTCAGCATCCTCCTTCTGTTCAAATTGGTTTACCAAGATACCTAAATACGTAAAAAGATAGTAGTAGTACTTCAGTTTAGCTCATAATAGGAATAAGACAAACCAGTCAACGATTCATATCACTATTGGAAGTTACATAACGAGGCAGTAATACATAGGAGAAAGTTGAAATACTCCGGCAGATCGATCATGGATGTATGTTGCAAACAACTAGCTGCAGATACACTCTCTCGATCACTTCGATGCTTTCAGACTGGTTAATTAGCGTCTATAAGCAACACCAGCAATTTTACAAGGTTTGTTTACTTATTCGTATGGAATCCAGAAGATCCTTAATTTTCTTAGCTTACTTTATCATTGACTAATTTCCATGCAACAAACGTCACGCATGGTTAGGTGTGGAATGAGGAGGTGTTGCCGCTAAGGCAATCACCTGCCTCTTCCCACGTTCTGATCTGCTATTCTCAGCAAACTTGAGACTTCCATGGTGCAGCCCTCTTTGTTTCTCATCCTCATTCCACTCTGATTCATAGTAATATTCTTCACTATACTTTGCATCTTTTGAAGCTGGAAAAAACATGCTTCCCCACTGTGGAAAGTGGACAAGCGCCACAGGAAGAGTGCACGCCACTGCCATGACACCCATCCAAGTTAGGCCTGTGGCTGTGGAAAATGTCGAGCTTGAGAAAAAGACTAGTTGGGTCAATCCACCTCCAAAATTTCCACCTGCACCGGTTAGGCCGGAGATTAGGCCGAGGGATCGTCGAGAAATGAAGGGGATGATTCCATATGCTGCCCCGCATGCGGCTTGAGCTCCAATAGAGAAGAGGATCATGGCTAAAATTGCTAGCGGAAGTGAATTGGCGCGACCAAGCCAGATGCAGAAGGCTCCTCCCAGGGTTTGGACGATCCAAAGAACCCATAGCCGACCCCTCATGCCGAATTTTCCTGCCGCAAAGTCTGAGGCAAATCCTCCGAAAGGACGAGCAGCGAAGTTGGCCATGCCAAAGCTTGCTGCTATGATTCCCGCAGTGTGTAGCTTCAGGTTAAACCTGATTAAAGTGCATAAGATTTTAGTGGTTGAGTTTATGAAGCAACAAATGGATATCCGATATATTGAAGACAAGGGATTAAGAATAGAGCAAACCTGTCAAAAAAGTATTCTGCAATAACATTGTTTATGCATAGCTCAACTCCCATGGAGAAGCCGTAGATGAGAAAAAATATCCACGTTCTGTAATTTGTGACTGCATGACGAAACACCTAAAAGGAAGTGGAAAAGAGATTAAAATTTTCATTACTTTATTTAGAAAGTAAAATCTCCTATATTTTCTTTATCCTTTTTTAATTGTTTCATTCTTTGGGTTTGATCAGATGGGGTTTTGTAAAGGTCCAGTCTAGGTCGATCATAATTTTACATAAATATAATGTAGATATGTGTAAAATATTTGTACTTGAGAAGAGTACAAACATTTAAAATTATAGTCACTTTGACTAGAAAAAAAAAATAGTGCTCACTTTGGCAAATTTGTCTTTGTGGACATCACCTCTCTTCTGGAGCGTACTGAGATTACCATCAGGCAAATCTTGGCCAAGGGTCAAGACCATAATCCCTGTGATAATATGAAGCCATCCAGGGATGAAAAAGGCAATCCTCCAGGCAGTAAATGGGGTGGCACCCAACATTTTAATCAGTTGAAAAAGAAAAGGCATGAGAAGTTGGGTAACACCGCCTCCCATGTCACCCCATCCTGCTGCAACGCCATTAACAAGCCCGATAATCTTACTATTAAACATAATACTAGTCCAATATTGGCAAGACACAAACGTAGCCAATGAAAATCCAATCATGAACCTCACGGCTATGTATCCTTCGGCTGAAGACACAAATGCAACAGAGAAAACAACAGGAGCTACTAACAAGTTAACAAAAGCGCAGCCGTATCGCGGCCCGATCAGATCACAGACTACTCCCATTACTAGCCTGGAGAAAATGCTTCCCGAGACAGAAGCAACTCCAGCATTGCCTATGTCTGCTCTGGTTAGGTCAAGATTGTCCCGGATGATGGGAACCAGAGGAGCAGCGGCGAAAGTTGAGATGAAAGTGGTGAAGAATGAGATCCAGGCAAGGTGGAAAGATCTCATGTGGGGCTGAGCAAAAGAGAAGATCTTGAGTTCTTTTGCCTTGTGCTCAGAATCCACTGGCAAAGCAAAATTTGCTGAGGTTTCAGCAGGGACAGTATCAGGCGTAGCCACAGAAAAGGCAAAGCATTGTTCTGTGCCAGTTACTCCATGCATGGAGCTTCCAAAAGGAGCTTCAATGTCTGCCATTGACTAGAGGAGTTAGTATGGGAGAGGCTGAAATATATGGATGGGAAGAAGAAGAAAGTAAAGGAGCAAGTGCTATTAGCTAGCTGCTTTGGCTTGTTGATGGCTTATGGGAGGTGAGAAACTGTGGTATTTATAGTGTTTCAAGCGTTGACATTTTGGAGGTAGCCTACGTAAGGAAGACATAGGAGTAGGACTCACATGATCTGATCTATAACTTCTCTGTACATATAACTGCACTGTAATAGTAGTGTAATTAACATCTTGGACTACATATTAGTTTTGTTTTTGTGGAATATGTGCGAGTATAATGGAAAGATTCCTGTTTCAACAACGTGAATCCCTTTTCATGTGGAAGAAGTACTTAAGATATATGGAGTCTTTCGCCGAAAAATGTTGTGGCAAGTGCAATCGTGTTAATTACCTTCCAAGCTGAAAATTCTCAGATTCTGGAAAAGATACACGAAGTTAAGTTTTTTAAACTATTAATTAAAATTTGTTTTTTTTTTCTTTTCTAGCTATATGCATCTCACAAATTTAGATGTACATATGTAAACTGTAGCTTTGCTTTTGATACTCCAATTTGTACACGTCCTACTCAATAATTTTCACAGTCTGATTTAGATTATTAATTGGGTGGAGCGAAATTTGTGTTAATAAGCTAAAACATTTTTTTGAAGGAAATGTTATTTACACTCTATTTTTTATTATTTGCACTCCTACCATTTGTTTTATCATATAATCTAATAATGAAAACTATATTATTAAAATGATAGTGGGAGTATGAATAACAAAAATGGGAGTGCAAATAAAATTTTCCTTTTTTTATATTTGATATGAATTGCACTTTTAAGGACAAATAACAAATGGTAAGGTGGACAAACTTTGACGGGAAAAATTGGATTTTATGACATTCAACGTAGCCAATTTCTCTTTTCACTATCACTAGCCAGTTAGCTATTTATGAACTTGTAAATTATAGTAATCAATTGCATTCTGGCCACTAAAAAGTTTATCATTGCTGTGACATTCAGTAGTCCTTCAACTTGTACACATGATCCTATTTGGTCTCTCAACTTTTAAAAATGTCAATTACTACATCTCCTTAATTATGAACTCGGGTTCTAAATGGTCCCTCTAAGACAAATCTAGGCATGATTATTTTCATTTTGCCCATTGAGGTTTGATTTCATGTCTATTTTCACCCTCTAAATTCAGATATAAGTCATGTTAACGCCTTTTCATAGTGTTGGTTACGAATATAATAGTTGACTAATTTCACTAACAGGAAGAAAACGAAACTACACCCAAACCAAATAAACAATGGAAAAGGTACTCCTTGACAAGGAAGCGGTACAAGTAGTTCCGCTGGTGGAGCCGTGAATCTTTTCAAGAGGGATTTTGGAAATTGAGCTCTAATTCCTCGTATATCTCCAGTTCGTCTTTCTTTCTCTTGCTTACCAAATGAACCAGGAGATTACCACTGCTTAGTAATATTCCGTTCAAGAGAAGGGTGGTAATGGCAGCGGCCGTGGTGGTGGTCACTGGTCAGGGGAAGAGTTTTGGAGGGAGTAGTGACAGCGGTGAGGGAACGTGAAGAGTATTGCGGGTTAAATGAACATTCTAATAGAGTTGGGCTGAGGTAATACAAGAAGAAGGAAAGGAAAAAGGGAAAACTTGAAAATGTAGAACAAAAGCCAATGGCAATATAAACCTACGCAAAAAAAAAGAAAAAAGAAAAAAGAGCAATGGTAATATAAACATTTGAGAGAGGTAATTGTTGGAATTTCATGCACTTCTGTCTAACATATGGGTCCGGTCCAAGTTCATAAACCATTTTAAAGCATAGGTAGATTCTTAAGATTTTTTTTTTTTTTCAACAATAAAGGTATGATAACTTTAGTGAAAAGCATAGGAGGTTTTTAGTATTTTACCCTTTCAATAAATAAAGTTAGCAAACTTCCGTTAACATAAGATAATATTACTCTTGATATTTGCTAAAGAGTAACTTTTTTTTTTTTTTAAGTTTATGTAAATTGCTAGAAAGATACAATTGTTATTTTTGGTTAGCCAAGTTAGCTAACTAGTATATACTTAATCAAACCAATTAAAAGGGTGTAATATGCCTTATTTTTAAACGCAGGGAGCAAAGCAGATATAAATTCAAACGTAGGGAGTAAAAGTTATCATATTTAAATTTGGCTTTGGATGAACCATGTATAATCAAACTTATTAGTTAAGGAACATAATAGATACTTTTACAAGCTGAGTAACTAAATACGATAGGACTATTGAAATCATTAATCTAAGAAAACTTCAAATATGGTATGATCCTCATAATCGTCAATGAAGCTTGACTAGTATCATTTCCTTGGTAATATGTTTTTGACAAATAGGACTTTAAACTCACAAAGTAACCTCCAATAGTATGGCAATGTTGACCTTTTCCTATGACGAAAACAATTTTGTTTTTTTCCTTTTGATTGCAAGGTGTTTGTAATTTCTCAGAAATTTCTGGGCTCGAGCGTTGCTGAAATTTTGGAATCTTTTTGCTGCATGTTGGCTTGATCGCGTAGAAAACTGTACTGTACTCCACCCACAAAGGTCCCTGTCATGTTTAAATAGGGTTTTGTGAAAGCTCAGAAAGAAGAATGAATGAGGCATCAGAGGAGTACCGGACTTCCTCATGGGTAGCTGTCCCCGGACTTGGCTTCGGATTTTCTCTTCGTTTCTCACAATTCATATTTGAATGTATGATATGTGTTTTTATTTATTAATAAGAATTATGATTAATTAAATTTAAAATGATCATAGATTTTACTAATAAATAAAAATACTTATCTTTATAATGAAAGAAGATACAATATCATGCATCTAGATGTGTATTGTCGGGTATAAAGAGAAAATTTATTGTAGAAGAGTCAAATCTGGTTACCCCCCTCTACGTTGCCTATGATTTGGATTACTTAAAACCAACAACCATTTAAAACAGATCGTGTTTAAATATCTCAAGTCAACGAAAAGTACGGCCAGCGCAATACCGTACATTTCAAAACGCCTAGTACTTTTGGAAAGGGACCTTTTGTGCAACGACAGAAGGAATTGACAAAAAATGTTTCTTATCTTTTTATTTTCCTATTCTATTGGAAAAGTAATAAATACAGATCCATCACCTATTGCATGTACAAATATCACTAATTTAAATAAATTCCCTTTATTCCTTCGAACAAATACTTTTATATCCCGCTCTTAACATATAACATACAACATAGGAGTTTAGCGGGAAAAATATATATATATATATATATATATATATATATATATATATATATATATATATATATATATAGAAATATAATTTCAAATTTTGACAGTTTTGTAGTATCAATTTGCAAGAATGGAACATGTTACAATTCCTCTTGGGCGTGGTACTCGTGATTCGAATCCACTTATATCTTATCACATCATTTTTAATGATTTAAATTCTTAAAATAATTTAAGAGTTAATAACTCTTATTTTATATCCAACGATAAATGTAAACTCATTGGTATAGTACCCCAAAGGGGAGAGGGGCTGTAGAACTCCCCTGAAAGAATATGTGTGTGTGTTCTCAAAATTATTAAGCTAAAATTTACAAATAACAGAAAAATACCTGGCACAATTATAACAAATTTGATGTAGGAGAATTAATAATTACGTGTAGGTGAAATTTTTTTGTCCATGATGTGCGGTTGGTTGCCTACAATCCGCGACAGCACTCAAAGCATAGGGAGAATTGACTTTTGCATGAGCAATCAAGAGTAGCCAAGGGTGTGAGTTCCATTTCATGTGGAAGAAGTTCTTGACTGACAAAACTGCGACTAGGTCCAAACTCATCAGTAAGTTTAACGGTTTGGAGTGAAATTCTTCTCAACAAGTTAAAACTTCAGATCAAAGTTTGCGAAATAAATTGATTCTCATTGGATGTCAAATAACAAATGGTAATTAAGTTGGACAAACTTTTACGGGTAAAACTGGATCGTATGACATTTTCAACTCAGCTGACAGCATTTGGCCTGTTTCTCTTCTCACCATTAGCAGCCTGTTATCGTCAACTGACGCAGCCATTTTTGAACTTGTTAACTATAATCAATTGCACTCTTGACACTGACACTTAAAACGTTTATCATTGCTGTAATATTCAAGTCTTTATGTCCGACGGCTTCATGCACTTGGAAATGGCAGAGGGGGACGATGGCAGCTTTGGAAGAGATGAATTCGGAGGCCCTCGTTCTGTATTATTTTATCTATCTTCATCAGCTATAAAAAAAATTATTTCTTCATCAGACTGGATTGAATACTACCATTTATCTGTAACATTTTGCTTTTAGTGGCTTCATTGACTTTTTTTTTTTCTTTTGCTTTTAGCGACTTCATTGACTTTTTTTTTTCGACATAGGGGTATCCGACTTTTCAACCCGACTAATCTCTTACGGTCTGAGAGGAGAGGCCCATTCCTCTCATACACCTTAACTTCGGAATTCGATCCTTGGTGATCATATTCTAAAGAGGAGTAACACACGAGACGAGCTACCTGGGCTGGGCAAGCGACTTCATTGACTATTATTTCATTTTTCTTACTTTTATACGTCTACGCCCTTGTGATTCATATAAAGAAATTTTTAAACACGGTAGGTCTGTTATGATAGATAAGCAAGGACCCTTTCATAACCCTTATAATCGTCATTGAAGCTTGACTAATGTCATTACATTAGTAATACGTTTCTCTAGAATACAACTTTAAAATCACCTCCAATTGTACTGCAACGTTGACCTTTTAGCATGAGGAAAACAAAAACTTTTTTAACATATTGAGGTGTGAGAAATTTCTACGCTCAATGTTATTGAAATTTATTGCACCCTTGGATTGTGACACTTTTCTGAATTAACTATACTTTTCTAAAAAACTAACACTTGAACCTCCTCTTAGAGTGCCTAATGGGCACTCATTAGCCAAACCGTTTGTTTACGAGTTACCATTAGGAAAACATTATACAAATAGAAAACAAATGACAAATTAAAGGAAATTCAATCACAGCTAGAATTCTAGCTGTACAAGATTAACTTGAATTAAAAAAGAACCATAGAAGTAAAAAAAAAAAATCATATAACTCATTTCAAACATTCAATCTTCCTAAAGACAAGTCTAATTTTCATGTTTTGCTTTAAACAATGTCTTCTATTATTAAAAATATTTATTTGTTAGTTATCATTTATTTAATTTTTGTTTTTAGTGTGCTTCATTTGTTATAATTTTTTTTGGGTTATTCTTTGCTTCACTGTTCGCGGGCCCCTAATTTAAAATTCTGTGTCCGTCCCTATTCATGATTCTGTAAATTTCAATCACAAAGTGTCTGCAACGTTCATATTTTCTATAAACTAAATCGTCAATGTGTACACTCTTCCCTTTAATTTCAAATTAACTCGATTGTGCAGAGCAGAGTACTTTCTAGATTAGAAGAACCAGAAAAAGGGAAAAAATGTAAAAGAAAATGGAAACAAAAAATGGTAGATTGGTTCTTCTCATCCAAGGGTAAAATGGTATCAGGATTTCTCTCAGCATCCTCCTTCTGTTCAAATTGGTTTACCAAGATACCTAAATACGTAAAAAGATAGTAGTAGTACTTCAGTTTAGCTCATAATAGGAATAAGACAAACCAGTCAACGATTCATATCACTATTGGAAGTTACATAACGAGGCAGTAATACATAGGAGAAAGTTGAAATACTCCGGCAGATCGATCATGGATGTATGTTGCAAACAACTAGCTGCAGATACACTCTCTCGATCACTTCGATGCTTTCAGACTGGTTAATTAGCGTCTATAAGCAACACCAGCAATTTTACAAGGTTTGTTTACTTATTCGTATGGAATCCAGAAGATCCTTAATTTTCTTAGCTTACTTTATCATTGACTAATTTCCATGCAACAAACGTCACGCATGGTTAGGTGTGGAATGAGGAGGTGTTGCCGCTAAGGCAATCACCTGCCTCTTCCCACGTTCTGATCTGCTATTCTCAGCAAACTTGAGACTTCCATGGTGCAGCCCTCTTTGTTTCTCATCCTCATTCCACTCTGATTCATAGTAATATTCTTCACTATACTTTGCATCTTTTGAAGCTGGAAAAAACATGCTTCCCCACTGTGGAAAGTGGACAAGCGCCACAGGAAGAGTGCACGCCACTGCCATGACACCCATCCAAGTTAGGCCTGTGGCTGTGGAAAATGTCGAGCTTGAGAAAAAGACTAGTTGGGTCAATCCACCTCCAAAATTTCCACCTGCACCGGTTAGGCCGGAGATTAGGCCGAGGGATCGTCGAGAAATGAAGGGGATGATTCCATATGCTGCCCCGCATGCGGCTTGAGCTCCAATAGAGAAGAGGATCATGGCTAAAATTGCTAGCGGAAGTGAATTGGCGCGACCAAGCCAGATGCAGAAGGCTCCTCCCAGGGTTTGGACGATCCAAAGAACCCATAGCCGACCCCTCATGCCGAATTTTCCTGCCGCAAAGTCTGAGGCAAATCCTCCGAAAGGACGAGCAGCGAAGTTGGCCATGCCAAAGCTTGCTGCTATGATTCCCGCAGTGTGTAGCTTCAGGTTAAACCTGATTAAAGTGCATAAGATTTTAGTGGTTGAGTTTATGAAGCAACAAATGGATATCCGATATATTGAAGACAAGGGATTAAGAATAGAGCAAACCTGTCAAAAAAGTATTCTGCAATAACATTGTTTATGCATAGCTCAACTCCCATGGAGAAGCCGTAGATGAGAAAAAATATCCACGTTCTGTAATTTGTGACTGCATGACGAAACACCTAAAAGGAAGTGGAAAAGAGATTAAAATTTTCATTACTTTATTTAGAAAGTAAAATCTCCTATATTTTCTTTATCCTTTTTTAATTGTTTCATTCTTTGGGTTTGATCAGATGGGGTTTTGTAAAGGTCCAGTCTAGGTCGATCATAATTTTACATAAATATAATGTAGATATGTGTAAAATATTTGTACTTGAGAAGAGTACAAACATTTAAAATTATAGTCACTTTGACTAGAAAAAAAAAATAGTGCTCACTTTGGCAAATTTGTCTTTGTGGACATCACCTCTCTTCTGGAGCGTACTGAGATTACCATCAGGCAAATCTTGGCCAAGGGTCAAGACCATAATCCCTGTGATAATATGAAGCCATCCAGGGATGAAAAAGGCAATCCTCCAGGCAGTAAATGGGGTGGCACCCAACATTTTAATCAGTTGAAAAAGAAAAGGCATGAGAAGTTGGGTAACACCGCCTCCCATGTCACCCCATCCTGCTGCAACGCCATTAACAAGCCCGATAATCTTACTATTAAACATAATACTAGTCCAATATTGGCAAGACACAAACGTAGCCAATGAAAATCCAATCATGAACCTCACGGCTATGTATCCTTCGGCTGAAGACACAAATGCAACAGAGAAAACAACAGGAGCTACTAACAAGTTAACAAAAGCGCAGCCGTATCGCGGCCCGATCAGATCACAGACTACTCCCATTACTAGCCTGGAGAAAATGCTTCCCGAGACAGAAGCAACTCCAGCATTGCCTATGTCTGCTCTGGTTAGGTCAAGATTGTCCCGGATGATGGGAACCAGAGGAGCAGCGGCGAAAGTTGAGATGAAAGTGGTGAAGAATGAGATCCAGGCAAGGTGGAAAGATCTCATGTGGGGCTGAGCAAAAGAGAAGATCTTGAGTTCTTTTGCCTTGTGCTCAGAATCCACTGGCAAAGCAAAATTTGCTGAGGTTTCAGCAGGGACAGTATCAGGCGTAGCCACAGAAAAGGCAAAGCATTGTTCTGTGCCAGTTACTCCATGCATGGAGCTTCCAAAAGGAGCTTCAATGTCTGCCATTGACTAGAGGAGTTAGTATGGGAGAGGCTGAAATATATGGATGGGAAGAAGAAGAAAGTAAAGGAGCAAGTGCTATTAGCTAGCTGCTTTGGCTTGTTGATGGCTTATGGGAGGTGAGAAACTGTGGTATTTATAGTGTTTCAAGCGTTGACATTTTGGAGGTAGCCTACGTAAGGAAGACATAGGAGTAGGACTCACATGATCTGATCTATAACTTCTCTGTACATATAACTGCACTGTAATAGTAGTGTAATTAACATCTTGGACTACATATTAGTTTTGTTTTTGTGGAATATGTGCGAGTATAATGGAAAGATTCCTGTTTCAACAACGTGAATCCCTTTTCATGTGGAAGAAGTACTTAAGATATATGGAGTCTTTCGCCGAAAAATGTTGTGGCAAGTGCAATCGTGTTAATTACCTTCCAAGCTGAAAATTCTCAGATTCTGGAAAAGATACACGAAGTTAAGTTTTTTAAACTATTAATTAAAATTTGTTTTTTTTTTCTTTTCTAGCTATATGCATCTCACAAATTTAGATGTACATATGTAAACTGTAGCTTTGCTTTTGATACTCCAATTTGTACACGTCCTACTCAATAATTTTCACAGTCTGATTTAGATTATTAATTGGGTGGAGCGAAATTTGTGTTAATAAGCTAAAACATTTTTTTGAAGGAAATGTTATTTACACTCTATTTTTTATTATTTGCACTCCTACCATTTGTTTTATCATATAATCTAATAATGAAAACTATATTATTAAAATGATAGTGGGAGTATGAATAACAAAAATGGGAGTGCAAATAAAATTTTCCTTTTTTTATATTTGATATGAATTGCACTTTTAAGGACAAATAACAAATGGTAAGGTGGACAAACTTTGACGGGAAAAATTGGATTTTATGACATTCAACGTAGCCAATTTCTCTTTTCACTATCACTAGCCAGTTAGCTATTTATGAACTTGTAAATTATAGTAATCAATTGCATTCTGGCCACTAAAAAGTTTATCATTGCTGTGACATTCAGTAGTCCTTCAACTTGTACACATGATCCTATTTGGTCTCTCAACTTTTAAAAATGTCAATTACTACATCTCCTTAATTATGAACTCGGGTTCTAAATGGTCCCTCTAAGACAAATCTAGGCATGATTATTTTCATTTTGCCCATTGAGGTTTGATTTCATGTCTATTTTCACCCTCTAAATTCAGATATAAGTCATGTTAACGCCTTTTCATAGTGTTGGTTACGAATATAATAGTTGACTAATTTCACTAACAGGAAGAAAACGAAACTACACCCAAACCAAATAAACAATGGAAAAGGTACTCCTTGACAAGGAAGCGGTACAAGTAGTTCCGCTGGTGGAGCCGTGAATCTTTTCAAGAGGGATTTTGGAAATTGAGCTCTAATTCCTCGTATATCTCCAGTTCGTCTTTCTTTCTCTTGCTTACCAAATGAACCAGGAGATTACCACTGCTTAGTAATATTCCGTTCAAGAGAAGGGTGGTAATGGCAGCGGCCGTGGTGGTGGTCACTGGTCAGGGGAAGAGTTTTGGAGGGAGTAGTGACAGCGGTGAGGGAACGTGAAGAGTATTGCGGGTTAAATGAACATTCTAATAGAGTTGGGCTGAGGTAATACAAGAAGAAGGAAAGGAAAAAGGGAAAACTTGAAAATGTAGAACAAAAGCCAATGGCAATATAAACCTACGCAAAAAAAAAGAAAAAAGAAAAAAGAGCAATGGTAATATAAACATTTGAGAGAGGTAATTGTTGGAATTTCATGCACTTCTGTCTAACATATGGGTCCGGTCCAAGTTCATAAACCATTTTAAAGCATAGGTAGATTCTTAAGATTTTTTTTTTTTTTCAACAATAAAGGTATGATAACTTTAGTGAAAAGCATAGGAGGTTTTTAGTATTTTACCCTTTCAATAAATAAAGTTAGCAAACTTCCGTTAACATAAGATAATATTACTCTTGATATTTGCTAAAGAGTAACTTTTTTTTTTTTTTAAGTTTATGTAAATTGCTAGAAAGATACAATTGTTATTTTTGGTTAGCCAAGTTAGCTAACTAGTATATACTTAATCAAACCAATTAAAAGGGTGTAATATGCCTTATTTTTAAACGCAGGGAGCAAAGCAGATATAAATTCAAACGTAGGGAGTAAAAGTTATCATATTTAAATTTGGCTTTGGATGAACCATGTATAATCAAACTTATTAGTTAAGGAACATAATAGATACTTTTACAAGCTGAGTAACTAAATACGATAGGACTATTGAAATCATTAATCTAAGAAAACTTCAAATATGGTATGATCCTCATAATCGTCAATGAAGCTTGACTAGTATCATTTCCTTGGTAATATGTTTTTGACAAATAGGACTTTAAACTCACAAAGTAACCTCCAATAGTATGGCAATGTTGACCTTTTCCTATGACGAAAACAATTTTGTTTTTTTCCTTTTGATTGCAAGGTGTTTGTAATTTCTCAGAAATTTCTGGGCTCGAGCGTTGCTGAAATTTTGGAATCTTTTTGCTGCATGTTGGCTTGATCGCGTAGAAAACTGTACTGTACTCCACCCACAAAGGTCCCTGTCATGTTTAAATAGGGTTTTGTGAAAGCTCAGAAAGAAGAATGAATGAGGCATCAGAGGAGTACCGGACTTCCTCATGGGTAGCTGTCCCCGGACTTGGCTTCGGATTTTCTCTTCGTTTCTCACAATTCATATTTGAATGTATGATATGTGTTTTTATTTATTAATAAGAATTATGATTAATTAAATTTAAAATGATCATAGATTTTACTAATAAATAAAAATACTTATCTTTATAATGAAAGAAGATACAATATCATGCATCTAGATGTGTATTGTCGGGTATAAAGAGAAAATTTATTGTAGAAGAGTCAAATCTGGTTACCCCCCTCTACGTTGCCTATGATTTGGATTACTTAAAACCAACAACCATTTAAAACAGATCGTGTTTAAATATCTCAAGTCAACGAAAAGTACGGCCAGCGCAATACCGTACATTTCAAAACGCCTAGTACTTTTGGAAAGGGACCTTTTGTGCAACGACAGAAGGAATTGACAAAAAATGTTTCTTATCTTTTTATTTTCCTATTCTATTGGAAAAGTAATAAATACAGATCCATCACCTATTGCATGTACAAATATCACTAATTTAAATAAATTCCCTTTATTCCTTCGAACAAATACTTTTATATCCCGCTCTTAACATATAACATACAACATAGGAGTTTAGCGGGAAAAATATATATATATATATATATATATATATATATATATATATATATATATATATATATATATAGAAATATAATTTCAAATTTTGACAGTTTTGTAGTATCAATTTGCAAGAATGGAACATGTTACAATTCCTCTTGGGCGTGGTACTCGTGATTCGAATCCACTTATATCTTATCACATCATTTTTAATGATTTAAATTCTTAAAATAATTTAAGAGTTAATAACTCTTATTTTATATCCAACGATAAATGTAAACTCATTGGTATAGTACCCCAAAGGGGAGAGGGGCTGTAGAACTCCCCTGAAAGAATATGTGTGTGTGTTCTCAAAATTATTAAGCTAAAATTTACAAATAACAGAAAAATACCTGGCACAATTATAACAAATTTGATGTAGGAGAATTAATAATTACGTGTAGGTGAAATTTTTTTGTCCATGATGTGCGGTTGGTTGCCTACAATCCGCGACAGCACTCAAAGCATAGGGAGAATTGACTTTTGCATGAGCAATCAAGAGTAGCCAAGGGTGTGAGTTCCATTTCATGTGGAAGAAGTTCTTGACTGACAAAACTGCGACTAGGTCCAAACTCATCAGTAAGTTTAACGGTTTGGAGTGAAATTCTTCTCAACAAGTTAAAACTTCAGATCAAAGTTTGCGAAATAAATTGATTCTCATTGGATGTCAAATAACAAATGGTAATTAAGTTGGACAAACTTTTACGGGTAAAACTGGATCGTATGACATTTTCAACTCAGCTGACAGCATTTGGCCTGTTTCTCTTCTCACCATTAGCAGCCTGTTATCGTCAACTGACGCAGCCATTTTTGAACTTGTTAACTATAATCAATTGCACTCTTGACACTGACACTTAAAACGTTTATCATTGCTGTAATATTCAAGTCTTTATGTCCGACGGCTTCATGCACTTGGAAATGGCAGAGGGGGACGATGGCAGCTTTGGAAGAGATGAATTCGGAGGCCCTCGTTCTGTATTATTTTATCTATCTTCATCAGCTATAAAAAAAATTATTTCTTCATCAGACTGGATTGAATACTACCATTTATCTGTAACATTTTGCTTTTAGTGGCTTCATTGACTTTTTTTTTTTCTTTTGCTTTTAGCGACTTCATTGACTTTTTTTTTTCGACATAGGGGTATCCGACTTTTCAACCCGACTAATCTCTTACGGTCTGAGAGGAGAGGCCCATTCCTCTCATACACCTTAACTTCGGAATTCGATCCTTGGTGATCATATTCTAAAGAGGAGTAACACACGAGACGAGCTACCTGGGCTGGGCAAGCGACTTCATTGACTATTATTTCATTTTTCTTACTTTTATACGTCTACGCCCTTGTGATTCATATAAAGAAATTTTTAAACACGGTAGGTCTGTTATGATAGATAAGCAAGGACCCTTTCATAACCCTTATAATCGTCATTGAAGCTTGACTAATGTCATTACATTAGTAATACGTTTCTCTAGAATACAACTTTAAAATCACCTCCAATTGTACTGCAACGTTGACCTTTTAGCATGAGGAAAACAAAAACTTTTTTAACATATTGAGGTGTGAGAAATTTCTACGCTCAATGTTATTGAAATTTTGGAATCTTTTGGCAATTTTGGCAGCGTGTTGGCATGGTGCATGAACATGAAGAAGCTTATACTAGGAGACTATCCTCAAGTCACTATCATATTTAATATCTCAAGTCAACCAAATGTACGGTGGCTACGGTACCGTACATTTGGCTTGGTGCAAAGAAATTGACAAAAATGTTTTGTTTTTGCCCCTCCCTCTCTCTCTCTCTAGGTAAAGCAATAAATAAAGATAAACCACCTACTGAAATTACAATGTTGACTAATTTAAATAAAATCTGTTTATTCCTCGAAAAAATATTTTACATATCACACTCTTAACATGTAACATATAATAACATAGGATTTCCAATTTCCAAATGGGAGTTCGATTTTTGACAGTTTTGTCCCTACAATTTGAAAAAAAAGAAAGGGCAAATTACACTTTACCCCCCTGTAGTTTAGTATTTTTTGTACATAACCTTCCATGGTTTCAAAACTATACATATCTCCCTCATGGTTTGGATTAAAATGTCAAAGTAACGGAATATAAAGTTGAAAATTATTTATTAACCAAAGGGGGGGTTATGTGTATATTTTAAAAACTATAAGGGGGTTATATGGTAAAGCATTAAACTATAAGGGGGTTATATGGTAAAATATAAAATCATACGGGGTTAGTGCGTCATGTATATTATGTTTGTATATTTTGGTCACTTTAACCATTTTAATTTTTAAATAAGGGTAATTTTGATATTTTTAAAGGTTCCATTACGAATGATCATTTTCGTCACTTTAGTTCAAACTATGAGGGGGTTATGTATGATTTTTGAAACCATAGAGGGGTTATGTACAAAAAACTAAATCATAGGGGGTAAAATGTAATTTGCCCAAAAAAAGTATTAGGGAATCTTGATATTAGTAAGACGAATTTTTTATATAGATTTATATTTCAAAATAATTAATCTAAATATTTACAAGTAATATACAACCTAAAAGCTTTAAAAATGCCTAGCGCAAATTCTCACAAATTTGAGGTAGGATAAAATATATAATTATATCTGGTGGTGAAATTTTCAATCCAGGATGTGTACATATCTCACCTAATGCCACGATGATTAAATGATTGTATGACTTGAACATATTTCAAATGAATTAAAGATTTGTCAATTTGTCAAAGGTAAGTGGGTACACTATTGAAAAAAAAAAAGAACTAAAATTATCGTTGCAAAATTTAAAGTAACTAATTTTCAAACTCTTTTAGTTACGAAATTCTGTAGGTACAATATTGACTTTTTATTATGGCGCACGTCATGATCAACCCGTCATATTGTATCAGAGAATTGATAGTTAATCTAATCTGAGTGCTAATGGATATGGATTGAATTCGTATTCGATCATATTTGGATTTTGGATCAGATTTGGATCGGCAGCTTACGGGACTGGGGGTCTCCGTGGCTGATTTTTATCTAGTTTGATCCGATTCATGTAATTATAATAATTTTTGTTATAATTTTGGTGTAATCATGATTTTTTTACTCTAATTTAATTGCATGAATTGACAAATTCATGTTTATATCAAAATTATACCATTTTATACTAAATATTGTAAGAATTTATATAATCTGATAATAAATAATTCAACGGGAGAGCCCTTGATCCCAACTTACATTGCCAACTTGTCTATTGATGTGGGGTTATGCAAATATTTTTTTTTCCGTTTTCTTTTTTCTTTTCTCAATATTGGATTATGCAAACTTGAAAATGGCTTTCCACATCTTTGGCATTTTTTATTTTTATTTATAGATAGTTACACGGACTTTTTTTTTTGGTCAAACGTTAACATTCTATATCTATATTTATATTTACTCTTATTTATTTGTAGGGGAAGGGAACAAGTTCAATGGAGTCATTAGAAATTTAAAAGGACTAAACCACCTCTGGATGAGACAGTGCACCAAACAGCCCTAATTTGAGAAGTTAGAAATTCCTAACATTTAATGTTAACAATCGGATTTGATCCCCCAATCAAACATTGGCCAAAAAGTGTAACTTTGTTCGGTAGTTTTTTGGCAGGAAAAGTCAGTAAAAAAAAAAAAAAAACAGATAAAAGAGGAAAGAGGAAACAGAGAAGGAAACTATTCAAAATGGAATAATAAACCTTGATTTAACTTGGGTTTCCTTTTTTTTTTGGGCTAGTAATCTTGAAAATATGTGGAACAAGTGCAGAGAAGAGTCTCCACAAACAACTAGTACTTCTCCTGAAAGTTAAGAGTTTCTGGCAATTTAGATGCACATTACTGCCCATAATTCCTGAATAATAATGTATATACACTTTTGCTTCTGTTTACATAAAAGGGTTTATCTGTTAATATCCGTTATCCTTTTACTGTAATTTTTCTGTACTTTGTGACCTTTAAAGTCCACAAAAAAATTTATCTTTTGATGTCTACAGGTTTTTGTTTCAGGCCCATTGCCTTTTAGGACTATCCATAACATGAAAAATTAGGCTTGGACGTATTTGTAACCGTCCAAAGGGTGTTGTTCCACGAATAAGATGATGCAGCCCAAAGATTAGGCAACTGACAAAATGAAAGGGCAACTAGAGAAAAAATGAAAAATACGTGGTTTATTCCAGTGTTTTGAAACTCAAACCGGATAAAGACTCAGTAGAGTTCAGGGTCAGGAATCAATGGGTCTAATCGGATTTGATTGGTGTCAAAAATCGGATGACGTTAGCATGATGTCATTAATATAATTTAATTAAAATTAAAGTATTATGTAAAATGTCTACCCATAGGTTAATATCAAGCAAGGTATATTAGTACATGTTTGATGTTTCAAAATTATTTAACAAGAAATACAAAAAAAAATAGAATAATCAACTAGTATTTCATATGATTTGATGTCTATTTCATTGTTTAGAATTAATTTTGGAGATTTATTTGAAATACAGCACTAAAATTTAGGACTATCTATAAACTGTAAAATATTTCTGAGTATGTCAACAATTTTGAGATACTTTAGAGGTCAAAACATAAAATTGTTTCAAAATATTTCTTGTATTTCTTCTTTGACTCTAAGCCTAAAGCACTCACGTTGCAGCACTCACGTTGCCATTCTTGTTCTGCTTCTATCTTTTCTTCCCTTGCAACTTCTTTTTCTTCATACTCTTTCTTTCTTTTATTTTTTTCCATTTTCCGTTCCAGATTTCATAGTGCTAGTCTTTTCTCCTCAAACTCACAAAATATAAAATTTTTATCTTTTTTTTTTAATTCTTTCTTCTTGAACTCTTTTTTTTTACTATTTTATTTCTTTTTCACTTTTTTAATACGACTGTGATTAGATTTTGTTCAATAAATGCATTTAAGATTAGATATGATGGATCTTGTTCTAAGGAGGAAGATGGGTTTGCATGTTAGAGTGAAAAGGAAAAAAAAGGGTAAGCAGAAAAAAGAAAATGAAAAACTCCGGTTCTCACCAGTTTCATTGGTTTCTGGTCCAACCCGATTTTTGACTAGATTTGACCGAATTTTAAACAAATGGTTTTTTAGAAACACTCGGATCAGACATCTAGCTGATTTTCCGGTTCAACTGGTCCGAGTTTGAAAACATAGGTTTACTCATTATCATAGCTCCTAACTCTAGTATTACTTAGTATCCTTGGTAATTACAATTCAAGTAAGGATGTATGCAATAGTATAACTCATTGTTTTGAAAACCGGACGGACTGCGAACCGGTCATAGCTCCAGTCCGATACATACCTTGGCTTGACTGGACTTAAAAACTAGTAAAAACCATTTGAACCGGATTGAACCATTGAACTGGTGATTTTTTTTGTTTTTGTCTATTAAGTTGAAATATATATATATATATATATAAAGAATAGGTTTTTCCTTAACCCTAAAAACTAATTATTAAATGCCACATTCACTTACTTTCTTCTCATTTTTTGCCTCTTATCAAGTTTGCATCTCTATTTTCTATTTTCCTGAATTCCTCTAAACTCCAAACTTCTTTTTTTTTTAAAAATTTGCAATCTCTAAATTCCAAAAATGTGAATTAAAAATTTAAATTCACAATGTCTAATTCCCATGGACGTGAATTTTGTATAATTTTAGAATATTGTGGTATTTTTGGGTTGGATTTAAGATTATTTTTTGATAGATACAATTGAGACTAAGATAAAATTTATTTGTTGTAATTTATAATTTAAAATTTTATTTGTGAAAATCCAAGTTCTTTGAAAATATTAAACTTTTCATCATATAAAGTCTTATTTGTACATATATATTTATATAAATTAATTTTTAAAAAATTCATTGAACCATGATTAAATCGGTCCAATCGATTGAATCTTGATCCAAACACCTCACCGATTCAATTAACGGTCCGAGTTTCAAAACATTGGTGTAACTCCTCCAATCTACTGGTAAATTTCTCTTTTAATCTCCTTAACATACTAGTTTGGCTTTCCTGTGGCATAACTCTAAGAATAATGTAAATGTTACCATTGACTTGTGTATATATTCTGGTAGCCGCCCGTTTCTACTCTCAACCCCCCCCCCCCTTTTTTTTTCTTCTTTTCCTCTGAATTCAATTCCACTCATTTTGCATGTTATAGAATAATCAGCTTTTTTCTACTAGCATTACAAATAAAACAGAAGCTGCATAGTGCCCTTTGTCGAGGACCATAGACTGATCAGAGCCCTTTGCCCCGTAGACTGATCAGAGGGCCAGGGCTGATTCAATTCCAATTTCAACTATCATCAAGAACTACCAAGAATCATCTAGAAATGAATTTAAAATGGTTTTTCTGTGATTCATTTGGATACTTATTTTATACTCTTGTGCAATGCATACTGCCAAGGGTCGAAACTTGATAATTCTTCTGGAATGCCAGCCTCAGAAGTTGCTGCTTGCCGCGTAACATTAGCCCAAACAGCCTCGAGGTATCAAGGAGGTGAGTAGGCTTGAAACCTCCTACATTTGATATAAACTATAAATTCTCAGGCTTGCCTGAATGATTATTTTAATGAAGAAAAATCATTTCTTTGCCAGTTGTTAAGCCCTCAAGACTTGCAGCAATAACTCAGGTATATAATGTCATCTCTCCAAGAACTCTGGATATAACTTCAAATAAACTAGTCATGCATCTTATTTTAATAATTTCTGATTAATCACAAAAAGTCAACTCCTACTTTCGGATATATAATTGAGAACCTTGAAATATTCTACTTTATTTTCTCCACCTGTATTCGACTGCCATTTCAGTAGCACATATTATTAGTTTAGTTTATTGAGGTAAACCAAACCGCGTAAATTGAGATTTAATATCTGAAAGATTCCAGGATCGAATATTCACATGATTCTGACAATTTCGGAAGCAAACCAGATTCCTTCATGCAGACATCTCCAATTGACACATCATGCCATTGCAAACAAGTAGTAACAGTAGTAATTTCTAGCTTGCTCGAGGGAGTATATGGATAAGGACACAATTTTTACTCATGATGAGTCATGAGTTCTTGTTGTTTTTGAGTTTAGACATGAGTGCTCTTCCCAGTCTTTGAGAAAATCTAATCAGTAAACTTTTATGTGGAACATATAACATTTTTTGCCACCATATATGCAATGGATTTAACTCGGTTGTCTGTTACAAGAACTGTATTGTGAACACAATGAGATAGATCATAGATGAAGCGAAGATGCAGAAACAGTCACACAACCTTGGTAATTCTATGGTTTTACTAGTACAGATTCTAGTACTCCTGATAGTGATACATTTGATCCTGTTCTAAGTGTTGGATGGTGTTGAATTCGGGGGAGTTGGTGAGGGTGCAACCATGGTTCAAAGTCACGGTCGCGGTTTCGATCGCGGCTTGAACCGTTCCACATCGGTCTCGGTATATCGGTTGCGATCTCGGCGAGATGCGAATTTTTTAAATATTTAATATTCTAAAAATTCTAAAAAATAGGATAAACAAAAATAATTAAAAATTTAGTAACAATAATAAAAATTCGAGTTGATTCGGGATGATTCGGAGTGATTCGGTGTGACTCGACCGTTTCAACCCTCCACGGTGACATCTCGGCGAATTAAGTGTCTCGGTATCGTTTCGTCACAGTATTGCACCGGCGAGGGCCGAGACGGTGACGCTCGGCTGAGTCTTCGAACCATGGGTGCAACATGTCTCCCACCCTCAGATTTGCTATTCTCTGCAAACTTGAGACTGTTTTGGTGCATGCCTTTCTTCTTCTCTTCCTCAGTCTATTCGGATCCACAATAATGGGAATGATAAGAAAGGCACGTCCATATCTTGGCCCTAACAAGTCACAAACTGCTTCCAGAACCCGAAGCAACTCCGGCATTACCGATTTCTTGTTTTGTCAAGGTTATCCCGGATGATTGGAACAAGAGAGCTGCTGCAAAGGTTGAGAAGAAACAAGTGAAGAAAGAGATCCAAGAGAGGTGAAAGGTTCTCATGTGGGGGTTGGCAAAAGAAAAGAACTTGAATACTTTGGCCTTATGTTCAGAATCAATTGGCAAATGAAACTTTGCAGTTGTATCAGTCGGGACATCTGATGAAGCAACAGAAAAGGCAAAAGTTTGTTCTTTGCCAGTTACTCCATGCATAGAGCTGCCTGGAGAACCTTCAATATCTGCCATTCTTACTGAGAATACTAGGCTAGAAGTATGGTGGCAAATGTTAAGAAGTACTATATGTTAATTACTGCCTTTCTTCTTGCTGATATTTAGGAAAGCAGCGTTTCTATTTGTACTGATTAAGCAGTTGATGTTGTGAAAAGATAGCCTATAGATAGTTACTGAGCACAGTAATATTTTTTTGGTATTGAAACTAACAAATGCGAAAGAAAAACACATAACAATTTCATAGTCTCATCAGTTACCTCAAAGGATGGGATCACGGGATCAATAAACCCTTCGAAAGCATCTCATCAAACTATTGAATGATCAAAATGAAGTTCTGCCGCGTACCATTTTGACTGCCTTAGCCAACTTTAAGGTTTATGCTAGTTCAACGATGGTAAGTTAAAAAAAAGGGGGGGGGGGGGGGTAATAAGTTTATTTCATGGTTGTTGACATATATGCTTTCACATTAGAACATTATCCTGCTTATACGAATTCTATGTCTGTTCCATCATACACTTGGATGAATTGGATTTTCTTTTGAGAAAAAAGTTGTTGAATGAATTTGTTATTGGTGAACTTTATTCATCAATGATAGGTGTTTACAAATTGTTATTCTTTTTTTTTTTGGAATAGGGTATTTATCTTCTTTGCTATTTCTTTTTGACGAGGGAATATGCGTGGTAGTTGGTTGACTTAGATGTTTCTTGAAACAATATACTCTATGACAATTACCAGGTTTGTCGTTAAACTGAGCATCCCTTAAATCCTCAATCATCTATTTTGACCACTATCTTACTCACAAAAAAAAAAGACCACTAGAATTTTTTGCATTAAGCATCATAAAACTCAAGTATTCATTTTGATTTGTAAGGATAAACAAATGGTGGTTCATGCCAAACCTTCCACCATATCAAAAGTTGGTTTTATTTTTTTATTTTTTAAGAAAAAGTTATGCAGTTCATAAATGAATTTATATACTGCAATTGTAGTTTCAAATAACATGCTCATCGAAAAATTTCCTTGAGCCTGTTTTGGGACTTAAATTAGCAGTAGAGTGGTTTTTAAAACTAATCACGATCCTTCACTGGGTATCATTTTCTCCGTTCGCTCTAAAGTCTGCATACTATAGACTATGGTACTAATAGTGCTACACTTTTCCGCGTACCAAGTCAATAATAGTTGTTGGCCTATCCTATTTACAAGAAGCCGATCCTCAATGCAGATTTCGACCAAAAAAGAAACTAGGAAGCTGCCGTGTTGTATATGATCTAAAATTGTTGATCATAATTGTACCACATGATGTCTAACCTCACACATTTATCTATGCTTTTGTATAATTGTTGATCATAATTATATTACTGGATTTTTTTGCTGCTATATATGTACAACTGTAAATATACATGTATTTGAAATATTTTGAGTTGTTGTTCCAATTATTCGCGTTTCAGATTGAGACACAAAAAGTGCTTTTTGATGATTCTTATTAGGACCTTTACACTTTCATGAATTCAACGGTGATAGTGTATACACTGTCAGTGTATATAAGATTTACTCTTAAGTTTAACAATTTTACAAGCCCTAATCCAACTTAGAAGGGCTGTATGGCAATAATGAAGGTCTAGTAATTGATCATGGAGTAGCTGCGACCTGTGAAGATACAAGTGTCTATTAAGTTTTGTAATTTGATTCTCTAGTCCCCTCCTTTCTTCTTTTTCCTTCAGAAGGTTTAGAGTCTCCCCTTGAATTAAAAAAAAAAAAAAAAAAAAGGATGTGCAAAAGAAAAAATAATTGATCTAAAAATTTTCTCTGTTAAAAGTATTTAGTAAAACTAGTAGGTAATTGACGGAGATATAATTAAGTGATTTAGTGCATTGTGTAGTGCTGGTTGAGTGGGTCATATCTCAACGATACAGAGGAGGCGAGCATGTATACATTTCCGGCCGCTTAAGGAGAAGAAGTTCACATTTCCGTTTAGTTCCATAAATTAAGTAGTAGTTAAATTAGTGGAAGGATGATCCTACATTAGAACGTGTATACAAATTACTTAGTCAAACCAATTGCAAACTCTTTGGTTAATATTAAGAAAGAAAGTAAGAATCTTGATTAGACTAATTAGGTTCCCACTTGTTCTTTCTCAAGAACTATCAAAAGGGGCCTCTTTTCTTGCATCAACATGTAGTAAGAAACAACAATTTGGAGGTAAAAAATGAGCAGATTTGTTCAAGTTACTTGTATAGTAATCAAGGGATTACGTACGAAAGCATGTGTCTTGCAATTTATATGTCGATGTCTAGTTATTTCTGAAATGATGACTGATGCACAATACTCATGACAATATAAAATTGTCAAGTTTGAGTAGTTTGGGTCGATACATTGGAAAGATAGTAAAACCCCGAGTCAGCTATAGGTGTAAGCATCCTTAAATTACCCCACACCAATGTATGGTTCGAGGTGTCCACCTGCATCTAAGTAGTATTTAATATAGTAACTGATTAAACATGGTTTGGGGTTGAATTTGGTGGAGTTGGTGCTGAGGCAACACGCTTTCCCCTCTCCGATCTGCTATTTTCAGCAAATTTGAGACTCCCTTGATGCATCCCCTTCTGCTTTTCCTCCTCAGTGTATTCAGAAGAATAATAATGTTCTTCAGATCCCTTGACCACATCTTTTGATGGAGGCAAAAACATGCTTCCCCATTGTGGAAAATGGACTAATGTCACCGGAAGAGTGCAACATACTATCATTATCCCCATGTAGGATAGACCTTGTGATGTGGTGTATTTTGAGGTTGTGAAAAAAATCAGCTGTGTCAATCCAGAGCCGAAGTTGCCACCGGCTCCAGTCATTCCTGATATTATGCCCAATGATCTTCTGGAGATGAAGGGAATGATTCCAAAAGTAGCACCACAGGCGGCCTGTGCTCCTACAGAGAAGAGGATCATCATTGTGACGGCAATAGGAAGCGAATTAGCCCGTCCGAGGAGGATGCAGAAAACCCCACCCAGAGTTTGTAGAATCCAAAGCGCCCATAACCTCCCCCTCATCCCAAACTTTCTTGCTGCAAAGTCTGAAGAAAATCCACCGAATGGACGAGCAACAATGTTAGCTAAGCCGAATGTGGCCGCGATTACACCAGCAGTGTGAAGCTTGAGATCAAACCTGTTAGGAATCATCCATTTTATTTCAAAAGTTCTCGCATATTATACCAGACAGATCGTGGGATTTTAAAAAAGACAAAAAAAAAAAAAAAACTACTTACCTATCATAGAAGTATTCTGCAACTACATTATCAGTTGACAATTCAACTCCCATTGAATAGCCATAAAGGAGCGCAAAAATCCAGGTTCTGTAGTTTGTTACAGCATACCACATCACCTGCGTTACGAAATTACAATTTTACAATTAGTCAACTTATAGACAAATTAATTCACATAAAACTACATAGGTAAGTAAGAATAATATTTAATCAGTATGCTGCATTAACTGACCTTGGTAAAATTGTCTTTCTTGACTTCACCCTTCTTTTGTAAAGCACCAAGATTCCCATCAGGCAAGTCTTGTCCAAGAGTCAGGACCAAAATCCCCATGATCACATGACACCAGCCAGGAATGAAGAAGGCAATCCTCCAGGCAGTAAAGGGAGTAGATCCTGTTTTCTTGATCACATCATACAGCAGGGGCATTATAAGCTGAGTTGCGCCGCCTCCCATATTACCCCAACCGGCTGCTGTTCCATTCGCCAGGCCTATAATCTTACTGTTAAACATCGTGCTCATCCAATATTGGCACGACACAAAAGTAGCCAATGAGAATCCAATCATGAACCGGACGGCAATGTAACCGCCAGCATCTGACACAAATGACATGCAAAATACAGATGGAGCTGATAACATGATGAGAAATGCACAGCCGTATCGCGGCCCGAGCAAGTCGCAGATTGCACCCATGCAAAGCCTGGAAAGAATACTTCCAGAAACGGAAGCAACTCCAGCGTTACCGATATCCTGTTTGGTTAAATTCAGGTTGTCCCGGATGATGGGAACAAGAGGGGCTGCTGCGAATGTGGAGACAAAGCAAGTGAAGAACGAAATCCAGGAGAGATGGAAGGTTCTCATGTGAGGGTTGGCGAAAGAAAGGAGCTTGAACACTTTCGCCTTGTGCTCAGAATCCACCGGCAGGTCAAATTTTGCTGTTGTATCAGTTGGGGCCATTGGGGATGCAACTGAGAAAGCAAGGACTGGTTCCCTGCCCGTTACTCCATGCATGGAGCTTCCTGGAGAACCTTCAATGTCGCCCATTTTTTTGTCTTGAAGAAAGAACTAAGAACTGATTATAGGCTGCAAATATGGCGTATGGTTAGCTAATAGACAAAGAGAAGAATCTTTTTGCCTTGTTGTTATGTTGCTGTGGGAAGAAGTCATACATATGGGGCTTATATAGTGGTAGGAGTTTGACATTTTTCATGGCCTCCCTGAGCTTATGGAGATTCCCAATGGCTACTTTGAAAATTTGGAGATTAAATAATAGGATTCCATTTCGCCACATCCATTCTAATGAACAGTATCAGTCTCATCGTATATCCCAAAGGATCCATTCTTGTGAAGTGCCGTATCTACCCTTTTGTTTCCTTGAATTAATGCAGTTTAGGATTGAATTTTTCTTTAGAAACCATTTCGCTGAGAATAGTAGTAAAATTATCAGCATATATATGGAGATATATTGGGGGAGGGTAGGCAACTTGCAAGTCAATTTGCCGCTGGGGTTATGAATCCTACAAGTGTCAAAAATAATGGGTTTGTTTGGATATTGTAAGTTATTTGAGATATTTTTACTGTAGCATTTTTTGTGATGTGATGTATGTGAGATAAAAAAGTAATTGAGAAGATAAAAAGGTGTATTGGCAAAATAATGCACACTCAAATTACGACATTATTTTGGAAATTGTCAAAAATTTCTCCCAGGCCAATCAAAAAATGCACACTCAAATTACGGCAAAATAATTGCATAGGAGAGGTTTCGAGCATAACATCAATTAATGAATGTAGAATGAAATTTAATCGTTTTATCCGACGTCATTAATTGTGCCACTATATATATATCTTTTCAAAGGTCAAATGAAAGAAGTTTGCTTATTAGCAATTTGTGTTGTTGACATCATGTTAGGTTGCCGGGTTGATGCAGACATAAATCATATCAAATGTGTTTCCTTAACCTTTCACAACCCTTTAGAGGTTTTCAATTGTAGTATTAATTATTAACTTAAAAATTGCTCAGAACCGACTCAAAATGCGGTTGTGATTGTCTGGAAACTGTAGGGGCAAAGAGTTGATTTTTTTCGCGTCTCACAAATTATACGAGTTTTGGGTTTCGGCCTTTAATTTCACACTTTTGGGATTCAAATCAAAATGTTCAAACTCAATTTACAATATTATATTATTAGTTTTTGGGTTCAAATCGAGGTCAGTCCAAACTTATAATTAAATACATATTATATATAATATATATTTTATAATTATGAATTACTATATATTTATATATAAATTATTAAAATTTTATGTAATAATATGTATAATTATAAATTATAGATATTAGTATATATTTTATATATACAATTATACTCGTATATGAACCCAAACCTTACCAGATTTGAGTTTGACATGGCCTCACACTTAATTCGCATTTAATATTTAAACCCTAACTCTGCTCAACCCAATTAAAACTTAAACTCAATAGACTTCTTTTGAGTTGAACGGTCCAACGCCATTGACAGTCCTATCAATATTACACTTAAAGATGAACATGTTATCCACTTGAGCTTAGTATATAAACTCTTCACAGCATATGATTATTGTATAAAATTTCTCCACAAAGTCCCTTCAGTTACCAAGTATAAAGAGGGACTTTTAATTGAATTTGTTCTTTTTTTTGTAATTTTCTCTTGGACTATGGAAAAGAACGGATTTCTTAGTTAATTTTTATATCTTGGCTCTGGTTTGTTGATAGCTATGCTTCAAAATTGATATTTGGGTGACGTTCATAAAATTATATACCACATATTATTCGATATTGTCTATAAAAAGCTTTGTTTATGTTCGTCAAATACTCGAGGAATCTTGTGCAAATAATCTTCTTAAGAGAAAAAGTTTGAATGATCCTAACTTTCAACAAATGTGCACCCCCAAAACAAAAAAAAAAAGGATATGTAGAGTAATTTTGAAGGCTAATGATCACAATCAAAGTTCTCTTTCCCTGTTCCAGTTTTTATTGTGTTTCTCTTGAACTGTGGAGATGATAAAGCTTACATTATCATATACTGGAAAGATAAAGGCACAACTTTGATTGTCTCATTCGGCAATACTTTCACACTACATATTACGGATATAGGTAAAAGGGGTTACATTTTGCACTTAAATCAGACATGACTTGGAGTAGAATTTGGTGGAGTTGGTGCAGAGGCGACGCGCTTTCCCCTCTCTGAACTGCTATTTTCAGCAAATTTGAGACTCCCCTGATGCATTCCCTTCTGTTTTTCCTCCTCAGTGTATTCAGAGGTCTAATAACGTTCTTCAGTTCCCTTGGCCACATCTTTTGATGGAGGAAAAAACATGCTAAAACGATAATATTACAGCATCCACCTATTGTAGACAGATTCCTAAAACGATAATATTGTTTATACCTCAATAATGTGCAGCATATTACAAAAATCAAGGGTCAAATGAGTTGTATAGAATCAGCTATTTCTCTGACCATTTCCTGTGTACGGAAATAATGGATATATTATCTGAGATAAGAGTTTGTTCCTTGGAAGTCTTGAATCTTTTGGGATGTGTAATTTCAAGGTCAACTGATAAACTTATCATCAAACATACATGTTGGCTGCTTATCATCCTTCTGTGCGGGAAGGTAGATGTAGACATAACCTATACGATATGCCACATTGTACCCTTTCGTAAAATCTGAGAGTTCTTTAGGAGTATATAAATTTGAGAATTTGGTCTGATTGGAGATGAAGAAGTTTGAGTTAGTCATGATGACATGTTTACATTATTGTTTGCATTGTTGTTAGGGGCTGGGAACTGCGTAAAGACTTCCATGCATGATCCTTATGTCCTTGTGCATATACTTGCTCTTATCTGAAGATAAGAGTGAAAAAAACACTATCTACAGAACATTATTATTCTTTGGCCGAATCATTGCTCTATTATCATAGAAAGGCTATAATGTTCAATTAATAATGGCCATAATATTGGTACTAGTCTACCACCTTGAATCGGGGGAAAAAAAAAAAGCCATAAAAAACCAGAGCAGGATACTTGGATGGCTCTCTCTTTCTTTGTTTTTCCTTTCTTCACATTATTCTTTCTATTCCTTTTTCTTCATTTAAAGAAAAAAAAAAAGAATCCCTTTAAGTCCTTGTTTTTACCCGGTGAGCATGACATCATGTCGGCAAAATAACCGTGAAAATGCTTAATCATTTTTTCTTCACAAGTCATTTGTATGGATCATGTATGTATCAGGGTCTTAGAAGATTTCATGGTGTTTTCTGCAGACCTAATCCCCTAGAGACACACTGGAAAATTTTCTGTTTCAGGTAAAGCAGAGTTACCGAAAATTATACAACGGAGATCAGTACGTTAACTTTATTTCTTCCAATTTTTGGATTGTTTGATATGCAAAAAATCCTTCAGGACTCTATTTACTTGCACAGAGATAGCCAATCTTCTCTCCTTACCCAGTAAACAATGGTCTATGCTGCATTGCCGGAATCATGGTAATTCGACTAGAAGTTCATATACAATCTGAGGATACATGTTCCTAATCCAATTCGAGAAAGCTGGAGAGGACAAATTTAAGCATTCGAACTTATAGATGCCATGCAGCTAACAGCATTAAACTCTGCTTTCTTAAATTGGAGCTATTATCTTTACAATCCAATACAAAAAGTCTCCAAGAATTTGCTGCCAATTCTATTCAAAACAGAAATACGTCTCCAGCAAATGGCAGCAAACACTCTCTGTTTTTTGAGAGAACTTTGCATTGATTAAGTTTGTCATTCCACCACCACATCCACACTCAGGTACTCCCGTTGACTTATCTGTTTTCTCCACAATCATTGCACGACTTCATCCCAGCTTTTGTCAAGAGGACCGACAATTGCAATATTGCATCGACACGTACTAGCCTCTTATCCACTTCATCTCGTAGCATTGACAATTTTCAGAGCACACGTAAACCTCGTGGATGACTAATAGCCATGCTGGATCAGTTGAAGAAATATAAGAAAGGGATGATCAATAAATAACATCTCAATCAGTTTTTAAGTTTATTGCCTGTTATAGTCTTGACATATCAATGGTCACTAGAATCAGAGGATCCCAATTGACGGCAATTACAGTTGCAGCAGATATCCTTTCCTTCGGCTTAATTCCGACCAATGCAGCAGAGACCCTTCTGCTCAATTATTTATGGCGGCTGGTATCAAGAGACTGTCTCACTTTAGGAGAAATATTTTCAGTTTGCATCTAACAGGTTTGCATGCTCATCAACAAAAGAAGACTTTTCTAACGCCCCAGTAATGCAGAAGTACATCTGTAGTTTTCTAGAACCAAACTAAAGAGTAAAATGCTTCACCTACATTAATCTAGGCCAAAATTACATAGTATTTTAGAAATCATAACAATTCAAGTTCCAAAGAAATCATCCTATGTTTACCAGCACCTCTGAGGGAATAAAATATTGCTGCTAATTTTTCACTTATCTATCTATCAATCACAATATGGAGAAACATGCCTCCACAACAGTTTGTACATTAAGGAAGTCTTAAGTACTCCCACTTCCCCTTCTTTGAACTGGTTTATAAAGCACGACTGTGACAAATTTAGAGCGAAAGCGATGGGTGACCCCAAGTGCAACCACAGAGCGAGGAGTCTCCCTGTTCTGTAGGTAAAGATGGTTCAGGGTAACATTCTGTGGCAGCGGAAGGGACACAGAAGGATCTCTAGTTGGTGGGCAGTTAAGCATGGTCTGTTGCAGATGAGGGGGGACGAAAGGTGGTTCCCGTCCCTCATCTTCATTCCCAGGGTACACGTTGTTGTAACTTGAATCAGGGGACCTTGGAACCTCAAATCCTACAACAGTTGCATCCTGCGCAGCAAGTAAACGTTTAGGAACAGAAGGTTTAATCAAAACATTCACTGACCAAGTTTTTGAGCTTACTTGATCATCACGGCATGGGTGGCTCATTCTCAGAAATGGAGATGCAAACAGGAACAAAAACAAATTTGCCAGCAAATGTAGCTTGCCTGAATGAAGAACCTGAAACAGATTAATTTCTAGTGTCAGCATTGTGGAAATGTTTCATAAAAAGCACATATCAAGTACTCAATCCAGATATACAAACAACGTGGCATAACCTCATTTAAACTGAACTGGAATCAGATTTTGCAACAGACATCTACATTTACATGTTAGTTCATGTCTGCTCAGAAAGTAGAAAGTTCTGGTTTAGTTCAACACAAAAACAGATAGAACAGTAGTACAACTGTACAACCAAGACATTTCGAGGTTCTTTGCATCCCTTTGCAAGTGTAAGGTAAATACGAAACTACAAGGCAAGTAGAAGCTTTTCACAAAATTAAAGCTATTATTCCTTAAAACAAGGCAACCAAATACTCAGGTATCTGGATGCATCTGAAAATTCCAGCTTCGACCGCAACAAAAAATGCAAGTAATTGCACGCATGCTCCATTTACCAGAATGAGATTATCTTATCCTTCTAGAAGAGGATAATATAAAGTTCAAGAGAAAAAATAAAGGCAACAAACAAGTCTATAACAAAATTCCTACCGAAAATTTTAGCTTAATCCCAGACCATTCCAATGGGGTGATTTGGTCTAGACCTGGACATTGACAAGCTTATCATACGCCTTCATTTTACCACTTGTTTCAAGCCTTAGACCACCAAGCTGCCTATTTATAGCAACCATTTGAGCTCGCCTTAATATCACTCAGACAAGAAGTTCTGGCCAAGCTTCTAGCCCCTTATTGTCACGTTTGTTGTTAACTGCAAGCCATCCTACATATTGGTACCCACTAGAAGAAAAGGAATGAAATTTTCTTTGGCAGGTCTCAAAGCACACAACAGATTCTAAAAGCCCAGTGCTGGACGTCAAGAACCCTAGACACAGATCAGAAAAAGATAACCAAGTTCTGCGGTCATCAGTGGGTACATTATCCTATACAATACTTCCAACTACACAAGTCTTTATATCTAATTGTTAGCCCCTTATTTCCTTATTATTAAGGACAAAATTCCAGTTTAAGAAGCTTCACTTTCTAAAGGAAAACTTACCAAAAATTACAAGAGGAGAAACTCCAGTCTTAGGGTAAGGAATCTTAACTGAACAAATGAAGAACAGAAAACAAAAAATAGAAAAAATAAGAGAATGAAGAGAGGCAGAGAGAAGCCAAAAGAACACTAACAATTAGCTGAATGTAAGGCAATATATCAGCCTTTCCAACCAAATAAATGACTTCCACAAGGTGCTGCTTTCTACCTTTCACCTCATCTCTAGTCTCTAGAGACACAACTAGAAGCTATATGTTCATATAAAAAGAATTGTTGGTGATATGTGTAATATAGCTTGACTAAGTTCTGGCCTTTTTTGGCTGGCCAAAAGATGTAGTCACTGCTGATACAAAAACTAACCAAATTTGTACACAATAATGTAGAAATTTGAAAGTTATTCCCTCCGTTCAGATTAATCACTTTTCAGGTTCTCAACTTTCATGGAAAGTCTAATGATCATGTGGGTCAGGGGGCATTTGATAATAAAACTTCCAATGATCATGTGGTCAGGTTGCATTTGGTAATCAAACTTCTATCCTCTAGTTCAAAATATCAACTGAAAAGGATAGTGCATTGAAAGGTGGCTATTATAAAGTACATGAGACAAGTTCTTAACTTTTCTTATTAACTTTCATAACAAGAATACACTATTCAACATTCAAAAATGAAAAGTGTGACATCAACAATTGGCCGTCATAATGCCTTTGATTCTCACAATCCTTATGGCTTAGAGAAAATTCTGAACAGATGGCCAATGTTAAGAAAGAATAGATTTGAAAGAAGTAGTCAGGTGGACTTGAAGATGAAGGAAACTTCTCCAATCTCAATTGCATTTGACACGACCACTGGACATAATCAATGTCATTTTACTTCCTCCCTCAGGACAAAGCACTTTCAGACCCAACTATAGAATATCAACAACAGGACAAGCAAGGTGTCTGACAAGAGATAGAGATGCGTGAAAATTGCTATTTCCCATCTCACAACAATAAGTCATTTAGGTGAGTTCAAAACTCATATTTTGTTGTTGCACCTGGATCTTTTTTTTTTTTTTGGGGTTTTGGGGGAGAGGAGGGGGGGGGGGGTGGGGAGAGGGGTTGTACTCCAATCCAAGATATTGAGATGCACTGCTCTTGGGATCCATGTTGCCTACACGTGACATGCCCTTACAGGTTACTGCATCCTGTAGAGGAATGCAGCCCTCCATTACAAAACAAACCAGATCTCAAGCCATACATATCCATTAGCATTCAAACACCAGAATCTTTACCCAAGTTGATTGTAGGTACATTTCAAACATCTTAAAATCCAGACACAAGAGTTATTTTTGAAACCTTTAGAGTTAGTATTAAATATTATTCAATGCCTTGACCAGTACACCTAGGTTTTCTATTAAACTACTGAAATTGAAGGGAGCCACTGTCATGCCGAGGCATTGTGGAAATACAAAAATGAATCTACATCGTTGGCCAGTGTCACACATTTTGCCTCCGCCAACTTGCCAAATTATGTAATGTACATGATCAAGTGACCTCAAGGCACCTACTTATTTAGAGAAAATGTTGATCTAACCTACCCATACAACTCTCAAAAAATATTGTACTGGGGACAAAAATATCATAGCGCATTCTACTGCATTCAAGAAAAAAGAATCCAGCTTTGCAAATATCAAAAATCCTACATAATAGATCTTCAAGCTGTCTGATGCAGGTTAGAGCTCGTCAGGTGATATGACAGCATCATTGACATTGATATATTAATTCTAGATGCTCGTCCTAAAATTTCCAACAAGCCAAACATCTGATAATTTTCTTTTGAATGTCAGTAGATTGATGAAATCATGTTTTCTTCCCACAATTTTCACATAGTTAGAACTATCAGCATCTACAAATGCAGGTCACACAAAAGCCCCAGTAATGTTAAATGCCACCCTGTGTTATGTTCATTAGCATGACATATTGTCCTTTACTCTTCTAGTTTTGCAAAGTCCTATGCATAATGAAAAATGTGAGACAGGACAAGCATAACAGAAGCATTTATATTTGGTCCCCTTGTCAGAAAAATGACCAGGTAATAGGAACTAACCAAAAGCATGATAAGTTCCAAGCACTCAAATTTTCCACTTGTGTTAGCCACCTAAAAGCTTGGAAAAAATTAGAAGCATAGCCTATTGGGAGACCAAACAATGGACAAGAACCCAAGTGTCTAAATTTTTTAACCATATAAACTTAACACAATTCCTCAAAATGATTTTATGATCCAAATAGGGAAAAATGTTGAACTCATTTAGCAGTCAATTAATTTAATAAGCTAAAATACAATATTTAGCAGTTCCATTACACTTTGAAATGCCACAACTAATCTTCAAGGCACAAGCTATACAAATAAGACAAGCTCATTTAGCCCATCATAGTCCACTTTCCAAGATGGTCCAACATCATCCGCTACACAATCTTTTCAATTTACAACAGCTGAAAATGTTTATGCAATTAGACAATAGGACCATGTGCTAAACTTGGGTACCCCTCCCATTCCTAATATTTTGAACAGCCTATCCACCTGCAATCAGGAATTGATCTGTGTCTATCTATGAGCACTTTTCAAGTGCCATCATATGACTTAGGTAGGATGACAAAATTAGTCCAGTTCGGAAAGGCTAGATAGAAAGATTTGTGCTGACTTGTACAAATATATATGCAGGTAATCAGACACATGAAAGGCAGTAATAAAGTAATCAATAACCTTACTCGGCTTTCCTATTAAAGTTGCATAGAAAACAGAAGTCTATGATATTCCTCAAAAATCTGTCAGCCAGCCAGCCGTTCATATAATGAATACAAAACAATGGACTCCGTGAAAAGCTACATGTGTAACTCACATTTCAAATAAAGATATTCATCTTACATACAGGGCATCAGTTCTTGCAACACCTGGAAGAATTTACTTGATGCAAGTAATGGAATGTGTGTGATTCTTTATGACAGCTGTTTCGCCAAAAGCAAGAAATTGACACGTATTAATCAATTTGACAAGTCAGAAAATATATCTTGCTAACTTAGAAGAGATTCTCGCCGCATGGTACCACAACTCAGTTTTCATGCAACTCAAAACTGTCCTTGAAAAGAGTATAATAAGCCACTTCCACCTAGATAAGCATGTCATTCTAAAACACATGGAGCAGGCTAATATGCATAACCGACAATGCTTTAGAGAAGTTGACCAAGAGATCTAGGGAGACTAGGTACATGGCTTTATTTATATCAGCATTGTGTCAATCAGAATTAGAAGTTAATTAAAGCCATGTCTAGATATATGCTAAAATTGACAAACTAAACATCCAAAAATAATATATAACCAAAGAGTGACAAGCCAAAAACCACACCTAGTGGCGAGAATGGAGACTGGTAAGGATCACTAATACATCGAGTCAATGGTTGACATGGATCCTTGGAATTTTAAGTCTCCGAACAAGCAATAAGACTTGTAATATCAAACTTGATAAGTCCTAAAAGCTATCATCCGAACTTAGAAGCAATTCTCTACTTTTCTTGCCACATGGTACCAGAGCTCATTCTCCATGCAGGTTAATAACAGTCCTTGAAAGTACATTAAAGATACTTTCACCAACAGATGCTTCTAATCATAAAACATGTGCAATGAGCTAATGCAAGGTAACCAAAAATTATTTAACGATGGTTTACAAGGCTTTGGAATAGTGAACCTAACTGACATCACCATAAAAAACCAAAGAAGTGTTCCTACATTGCTTTAATTATCATTTTCAAATAAGAGAACTTAAACTATATCAATCTAATCCAAGTCTAGTTAAATGCCAAAGTTGACTACAAAAAAAAGGCCATAAACAATATAATAGCTGAAAATACACCAACTAGAAAGAATTAGAGACTGGTAAGGATCACTAAGATAGCAAGTCATGGTTGACAAGGACTTCAGCGTCTCCGTTTTCCTTTCCCTGTTCACAAGCACTTCTAGTAGTTCTTTTCCGCTTCCTAATTTATTCTCAGTTAGCAATTCCATCAACCAAATTATTCATTTCCGAGAATAGGAAGAAAAAAAAAAGTCCCACCACAACATTTTCAACAAGCACCGAAGACTGAGCAACATCAAAGAACTAAAAATCTCTTTGCATCAGGATATCAACAGTAAAACATTTAAAAAAAAAAAAGGACAACATTATCACCATAAATTTTACATAGACAAATTAGTACAGCTGACCTTACTAATATCTAGCCGGGCACCTCAGATGTCAGCAGCAGCTTCCCAAAACAATCGTCCTCTCTGAAAAATTGATAACATGGAAGAATCAAGAATCAATTTTGAAACCAATTATGGCAGGTCCAACAACTTATCTGCATAATTCAGGTTACTCTTAATTTTAGCCCATGTAAGATTTCCCAAAACTCATCCAATGAAAACATTCCTCCAACAAAAAAGACCCAAAAAAAGAAAACCTTAAAATCCCTATTAAGTAAGAAAATTTTTTTTTTGAGATATGGGCTAGGTGCGACCACGAATTGAAATCACTCAAAAGGTGAAAAGACGGTGAAGAGTTCAAAATAGAATTCCAAAACAAAACACAACTAACAAAACAAAAAAAAATGCTCAAGTGAAATGGAAGGGAAAAACGGAAAAGCAATTTTTAGTGTAGCTTACATGCAACTATGGGAAAGGAAGTAGCAAAAATACCTTGAAGATTCCGCCGAGACGAATGAGAATCATTCATATACACCTTGGTGTGTGCTTTAATGATATATGAATATATTTTTTAAATGAGGAAAAAGAAATAGAGCAAGTAAGCTGAAATTTATAGGGAAAAAAGTCTGGAACTTTGGCAGATGAGAATGTGAAAATGGGCCTGGAAATCAAAATGTACTACTTAGTTGGACTTTTCTGAGATCTGAGGCCTACATTCGTGATCATTTGTATGTTTTGGTTTTCTGAAGTGAGGATCTAAGGGCCCAATTTGGCTTAACCACTTGGTGGGAGGGATCGACAGAACTGGGAAGACATAAGTTGGCGTATATGGGAGTATAATATTTCACTTTTGGACATTGTTAATGGCACTTTAATTTTTTTTTCGCTGTCCCTATAACATTAGTTTTTTTTTTGGGTCATATTTTATGTAGGAGTAGTTGTTCTTTTTGATTTTGTGATATGAGAGTAGATCAATTTAACTTTTAAGTGCTTATCTATGGAGTGTCTTTTGCAGTAAATAATAATTATAAAAGAGGAGGGTTGGCTTGGACGTTAAGGTAGAAGAGATTGTAAGGAAAGGGTCTTGAACATCTTGAATTTAAGATATTTTACTTTGATATAAAAAAATAGTAAAATGCCAAAAAATAGTAAATAATGTGAATTTTTTTTTCTTTTGTTGAAGGGATAAAGAGACTAAAAAGAAATTTTTATTTTTTTTATCTTATTAATTTGAACACAAATACATACGCATGCACAAAATAAAGCAGCTGACTTGTAGATATTGAGTGATATCTGAAATGTAATTTTACATTAAGAAAAGAAAAAAAGAATTCCAAATTTAATTTCTTACGAAAAGAGTAGCTCACTTTTACTACTCTCTCCCTTTATACTCCTTTTTTTCTTTTAATATATAAGAGGATCAACAGTGATTTATCACCTATTTTCTCCAGAACTCGAATCCTTAACCTCTTGATTAGAGACGAAGCGCCTTATCAGCTAATTTTTCTTTCGTTGTCACATTGTACGTTGTAGGCTTGCTCACTTCTACTTCTCATTCCAACAAAAACAAACCCTATTGGAGGATGCTACTAAAATGTAAAAAGTCATACCTATTGATTTAATTGCCAATATTTTTGCAAGTATGAGTCACAAATCTGGGTGCAGAGGGTCTTAATTAGCATCTTCCGCCTTGTTATTCCCCGGCTGACTCGACCACTCTGTGCTGTTTCTAATTTTCATTGCATGATTAGCAGATGGAGATCTTTTACTACTACTTTTCGAGGCGAGGCAAAGGCAATCCTCGAAGAAGTGCTTCCTTCAAACCACTTGTCAAAAAGCCAGTAGATGAGATGCCCAATAACGTATGCAATTTAACACCTTTTGAGGATGAAATGGATTAATTAACTCTGGTATTTTATTGTACGAATGGATACTACTAGTTGTGTATGATAAAACAAGAAGATTTATCCTGACTCATTGGTTTCTCAGTACTTTGGAAGAGATCATCATAGAAAAAGATGTGCCGTATAAATTTATAATATATAATAACAATTGGTCGCCTTTTGATGATGGATATGGATGAATTCCCATTAGTTTAATTATTGAAACGGATTAAGATCTGCAAATTCTTAATTAAAAAGGTTTGCTTCATTGCTCCACTGCTGGCATCTTGTTCTGTGTGCATTTGCTTTCTCTTCGACTGGCTACTAAAAACACTACAGTTTTAAATAGTAAACTAACGAATATTTAACCGGTTAATTAGTTTGGATCTAACTGATAGATTCCATCCTGGTCCTAGAGTACGAGAAATGTTGATTCAGGTGACAGCAATTGCAAAGCTCCAGCCATGTGTGAGTCTGTTTCTTTGCAGCATCTTTTTCCTTGAAAATGTGATCTTCAATTTAACTACAGTAGTTCCTTAATTCTAGTCATCAATCAACGCGGAATGTTAGTAGTCGAAATGGGATGGTGTCTCAGCACCTATAAATTTAGTAGTATTATGCTTCTAAAAACTCTAGAGGTATAGGATGTCATAATTAAATAAGAGTAAATCTTTTATATATACTGATAGTGTATACACTTTCACTGTTGGATCCATGATACATTTGTAATAGTTGGAGTTCAAATTCAAATTTTGTATAGTTGTCATTCATCCAATGCTGACAGCGTATATACTGTCAGTGTAGGAAAAATTAATCCATTAAACAAATTAAAATAGATGATTTTGTAGCTGAACGTTTAAAATATTTTGAAATAAATTCCTAATAAATTAATCTCCACTAAAAACATCCAGAGTGAGTGATGTATGTGAAATAAATTTTTCGGTGACAGCTTAGTAATTAGTATCATCTTCTTGTCTGGAGATACCAAAGATACCACACTATTAATCAAAACAAAATACACGTTCAATTGTCGGACAAATTTATATTAATCTTTCACTGTTTTGCAGCATGGTGTCCAAGAATGTGCGTAACCCTAAAAATACACCTTGGGGGATCACCTACTTTCAAGAAACAGCCATGCTCTCTGGTCCTCCAACTACTCCCTCCTTTTCAATGGTGTAAAACTGGAAAGTTGTAAGGTACGCTGTACACTAATAGACGGCTTTGTTATCTACAAATAGACGATAAACTTTTCAATTTCTTGAAGGGTATCAATTGGTACAAATTTAATCATGGGAATCTTTCCTTGTATATGTGGCATGAATTTGATCATTACTCTACCTTAATGATGTACAGCATAGATTTTATTCAAACAGAAGAAGAATAGATTTTATTTGACGAGGGAACATATATGCTAAACTAGCGGACTTAAGGCTGTGCTTAGCACAGCCCATGCCCACTTAAAATTTCAAGAACAATTAAGTAGAAATCATTCTTTCGCATAAAATCAATAGAAGACAAAAGTAGAATATATGCCCACTTATGTGTATTACTAAATACAAGAGTAAATCTTTATCCTATCACTAAATATTAATTAGTAATTAGTGATTTGGTTAACTAACTATAAAATTTTAATGGAAGTTGATACATTGGAGTTTAGCTTAACAATTAAATTTGAAATTCTTATTTATTTCAATATTGTTTAAGAATTGAGATTATGACTTAGAACTTAGGATTATGAACCCTTTTTTTTTGCATATCATGTTTGTTTGAGTAAGTCGATTAATTTTGTTGAAAAACATATGGGATATTATTTTGTTATAACAATTTTTTTAGAGAAAATTAAAATATTTTAACTCACTACTGATTCTCCGATCCAATTTATCAAACTAAGGTTTGGACAGTAATTGTATATGGGTCTTAAAATCAATTCCCAAATTACCAAAAATTGTTTTACCGAATTTTCGATTATTGACCAATAAATACCCATAAATATAAGAGCCAGATTTGTTTGATTTTGTACAAACAAAAGGCCAAAAAAAATGCAATGGCAAGAATAGCAATGTCCAAGAAATATTAGCAAACTACTTGTCAAACTATTACGAAGCCACGTGACGAGCAAGGAGGCAAAGCACGAAAGTTCACTTCTTTCTTATATAATAGGTAGATAGAAATACGTGCCCGTATGCAGGTTTGTTTTCAACATGGTGATGTACATTTGAAGCATAGCATCTTGTTTGATTGAGTCTCTTCTGCTTTGACGTTTCAGGGCTTATCAGAGTCATGGTTTCCATTAAATCTCCTCAATTAGTCAATTATGTCTCTAACTACTCTGCAAATATTATTGATAATTGAACTCGTATTGTTCTTGACTTCTTTCCACATGTTTTAGAATTTAATTTTAGAAGATGTTTTAGATGATACAGTTGGGTTGGTAATTAACAGGAGTACCCCCCCCCCCCCCCTCTTTTTTGGCACGGGTACAATTAGTCAATATAGTATCTCCTTCAAACTAGTTCTGCTCTGTGCATATGCTTTCCCCTCAACTAGCATCTAAAGCAATTTTAAATAGTAAGAATGAATATTTAACCGGTTAATTAGTTTGGATTTGACGAACGGAATCAACCCTAGTCCTACACTAGGAGAAATATTGATTCAGGTGATAACAATTACCAAACTCCAGCCATGTGTGAGTCTGTTTCTTTGCAGTATCTTTTTTCTTGATAATGTGATTTTCAATTTAACTACATGAGTTCCTGAATGCTACTCATTCATCAAGGTTGCATGTTGGTTTCCTCAAAAAAAAAAAAAAAAAAAGTTGCACGTTAGTTGAAATGGGATGGTGTCAGTACTTATTTTTAAAAAAAACACTATATTACTTTTTGTAAAATGATGAATATGAAATTAAAAAAAATAATTGAAAAACGTGTTTACAATACAATCAAATAATGCTTTTACAAATAAGCACCAATCCCCCTGTTAGATTATTAGTTCCCTGGGTGGCTTCAAGAGTTGCGGGCTTTTGAGGTATACCTGGAATTAAGGGTTAGTGATTTAATTCTGATTTCTTCTGTTGAAAAAAAAAAAAAAGCACCAATCCAAATACACTCACTATTACCCTTCTAAAAACACTAGAGGTATAGGATGTCTAAATTAAAAGAAAGGACGATTTTGTAGCTGAAAGCTTAAAATGTTTAGAAATAGATTCCTCAATGACAAATAAATTATGTAATCTCCATTGGAAACAGTAATATTATCTCACAGATATCATAACACAAAAAGTGTTATAATAATTATTTCAAATAATATTTTCAATAATGCTCTATTCAAACCGTGGGTATCATCCCCTTGTCTGTAGATATGATTAATCAAAACAAAATACGCATCCAATTGTCGGACAGATTTATATTTAATCTTTCATCGTTTAGCAGCTAGGATGGTGTCCAAGAATGCGCGTAACCCTAAAACACCTTGTCGAAAACCTATTTTAAGAAACAATCATGCCCTCCAACTACTCCATCGCTTTCAAAGCTGTAGAACTGGAAATCTATCTGATATCTAAGAATAAGACGGCTTCGTTACCTATAAATAGACGAAATAGTTTCGCTTTTCTACGGTATTTTTTGTACTTTAATGATGTATATAAATTTGATTCAAATAGAAAAAGTACAATTAATTTGAGGAGGGAGCATGCTAAAAATAGGTGCACATATGCAGGTTTTCAATATTGCGATGATGTACATTTGAAGTAAAGCACCTTATTTGAGTCTTTTATGTTTTCTTATAGTTTACTAAATCAATTTGTACTGTTTCTTTCCGTATTTTAGAACTTAACTTAGTTGTAAAAGATGTTTTAGATGGTACGATTGGTTTGGCACTTCTAGTGCTTTTACGAGTACAACTACAATCAAATAGGTTTGTTTGGATAGTGGATTATTTCCCTAAATATATTTGCTTACATCACTATTACAATTTTTAATACAGTTTTTTATCTTTTCAATTACCTTTTTATCTCACATATATCACATCACAAAAAGTGCTACAGTAAAAATATCTTAAATAATTTACAATCCAAAAATGTTGTATCTCTTTCAAACTAAACTAGTTCCTTTTTTCATACTTGGATAAAAGATTATTTGAAATAATTTTTAAAAAAAATATTGTAATACGTTTTTTATGTAATGTATATGAGATAAAAAATTGATGATGTATGTAAATCAATGTGTGTAAATAAAATGTAAAAAAGGTGCAAGTCAAACAAATTTCTATGTGGAGGGTGGTACTAAAGGAGGATGGTACTAAAAGAGGTTGCGAGATTGGACCGCCTAGGCAGTTGACACTACTATTTACCTTCTTTAAATTCGTTCAAACTACTAATTCGGTCTTAGCATGTCTGGCTACCATTGTTTTGGTTTGACGAATTCTTTAACTATATGAAGTATGTAGACATCTAGTAAACTAGCCACAAAAATCTTTAATTTTTTCTGTTTTCTCTTTCTTTATTTTTTTGGTAGTAAAAATCTATTTTTTTTTTTGGAAAATGAATAATTTGGAGAACTAATTGACCATTTTCTTGAATTCGAGAAGGCTGGTGAGATACCAAATTTTGCATTTTGACACAATTATAAGAGTCGACTTTTCTGTTTGGATTATTATTTTTAGAAATTCTCGTAGAAAGAAGTATTAATATGATTTGATGTATATGAGATAAAAAATATGGTTCAAAAATCTGTTTACAATAAATGTAAAAAAAATTTTGTTAGAAAACTACAATCCAAATATATATATATATATTTTTGTCGAACACGATAGATTCTATTTTACACATATTCCTACTCAAAAGAATCAAGAGAAAAGTTGGAGGAATTAAATCACCATCGATCTAAATGGATGTTTACGCATTCCTTGATGAAATTTTTTTAAAAATCTTGAATTAGGATGCAGGCCAATGAAAGCCAAACATAGCTCCTTAGCCTCGTTTGGACAGCTATTTTTCGACGAAAAATTGCGTCATTTTTTATGATTACATTTCTCTATTACATTTTTTTTCTCACATACATCGAATCGCTACAATAATTTTTCTACAAAAAAATCCAAGAAAATACAACCCAAACAAACTTGGTACCATCATCGGGTGAGGTGAATTGATTTTGAGCAAAATGTTGCTAACCCCCAAATGAAAATGGACCGCAAAGTCCTTCAAGGACATGAATTTTTTTTTTTTTTTTTTTTTTTTTTTTTTTTTTTTTGCGCAGTAGGGTATCTGGGCCCATGGACTGGTAATACCGTACGGCCCAACTAATCCCTACTGCGGGCTGGGAGCGGCTCGCCCCAAGCGTCACCAGCCTCGGTAATGCCGGGATTCGACCCCTGGACGTGGCTCTCCCCCAACTGGGACTACAACCACGGAGCCGAACCCGGAAGGGCTTCAAGGACATGAATTAGTTGCAATAAATACATATAATCATTGTACTTTCTCCTTCAGTAGCTAGCTAGGCAGCTGCCCGGAAATGATTTGAGACGTTACCAAGAATTTTTTTTCTCAAAAAGTTTCCTTTCTTTATCTTTATTTAGAAAATGATTTGTAAGATACCAATATACCATATGAGGCAGACATTTAAGAAATCATTGAGTAGCAACTAGCAAACGGGACCAGGAGGAGAAGAAACACACAAGAGCCACCTGGTTATATTTCCGACCGCATACAATGAACTGATGATGATTCCAATTTCTAAGGCTTCTCTTTCTCTAGTTTTCATTGAAGTAACGCATACCGGAATTTAATGCATATATAAAGTAGACGTAAAACTGATTGAGGGCCACAATATTTAGTTCCAATTACGTAACAATTCTTCCAAACCCTTACGTCACTAACAGTTGTGTTGAAATGCATAGATGCGTGGGCACATTACATGGAGATTAATGCAGCTACGTAAGACCTTTTACAAGTTATGGACTAAAGTGAAGGAAAGATTGCGGCAGATAGACGTTGGGTAGTACGTATTCTGACGAGAAAGCCATGCATCCATCATCCAGACATTTGTGCCATACCTTTCTTGAATTTCCCTTTTTTATATCAAGAGATGGTTATATATATCACAAGCCAAGTTCTTCTCCCCTGGCTAATAATGATAATAATATCTCAATTGAGTTACATGCATGTTTGCTGAAAATTATTGCAAGTCATCAAAAGCCAATTTCCAAGTTGATTGGTCTCACTTTATGAAAGCTTGACCAATATGGATATACATACATTAATTTGGTACCAGTGATGAGTGAACTATTTTTGGGGAGTGGTTTTTTTTTTGGAGAAGGGGGGGGGGGGGGGGGTTTACGTAGAATTGTATAGAATTTAATAGGGATTAAAGAATATAATTTTTGAAATTTCTTATATTTTTCGGATCTATTATAATTGTTAAATAATAGATTTGTAATTTTTAATGCATGTTTAACCTGCCACCAGAATAGTGATGTAAATCAAATCGTGTTGGATGATTTTTAACAATTTGTTAACAAAATTTATTTTTTACAAAAAAATAATAATTAGATGCGATTGATTGATAGAGACTTCAAATTCCTTTTACTTGCTTACGATAGGTTTTGACACAACGGAATAATAAGAAATTAAATAGATTAATCAATGTTGGCTTTTATTGTAACCTAAAATTTCCCACTAGCCAATATTCTTTTTTCTGTTTCGCCTAATGTTTCTTAACTCATATTCTTGAAAATAAAAAAAAATAAGAAAATTATATATTCAACTTTGTACTTGCTCAAGGGCCTGCACGTAATTTTCAAAAGAAAATTTGTATCCACAAACTAAAAAGGAGATCGATTGGACCGAACGTTTGTGCTCGAACTCAAGCTTAGGAAATCTAATTCGAGTTTTCTTCATCTTATATGTAGTATGGATTCTTCCCATTTCGATTATATTGATGGTACATAGTACTTTGTGAAATAAAACTACCATTTGTCACTAAACTTGGAGTAGATGTTTCTTCACTCGTCTACAGCACCTTAAATTAGTAACAAAATTCTCCAAAAGATCTCCGGGTTGAAAGATTACAATTCATCCTATGGGCTGCACTTGTAGCAAGTGATGCTCTCTCCGATCCTCCCCCATTTTTTCTATCCTCCAACCATAGTCGCATCGATATTTCGACTATGAAGTTCTAAGTTTATACAATTAGGTAATCATATGGAATCTTAATTATACTACCTTTTTAATATGTAAACTATGAGAGTACTAACCACAATCTGTATTTTAAGATTTGTATTTTTTTTCTTTAAGGGTAATCATAAGTCGAATTTCAAAGGGGAAATAATAAGTTATCTTGCCATTTAAATGTATGATGATAAAAATAACCAAGGGGAGAATAGATGTGTTCATTGGAGTTCAATCTTGAATGATAACAGTGACAGAAGAGGTCCTACGTATAAGGCCTACCAAATGTTTTTTCGGCCAGCATCTAATTTTCAACTTATTCAGCAAAGCTTTACACGTAATAAAACAAAAGATGCAACTACTAGTCAAGAATCCTATTGATTGAAAATCGCTAAATCCAGGGTACCCTGTCCCAACTTTTATACTTCGAAGTCGGATCGTTTGATATTATAAAGTTCTTGTGTGTGTGTGTGTGTGTGTGTGTGTTGGGGGGGGGGGGGGGGGGGACTATGACTGCATCATAGTTATTAAACCCTTCACATGTCAACCCTGCAAGCTCGTTGGTTTAATGGGTTAGCGGTTTAATTGTAGGTTCATCGGTTGAACCAATAGTTATATAATGTTGTAACATTATTAAAAATAATAGGGTAAAATGCCAAAAAACTCTATTTAGTTTGTCAAATATTCAATTTAACTCCCTCTGATTTGAAACTTTACACTATAGTTTCCTGTGGTTTCAACTAAATTGAAAATTGGACGGAAAGCATCAAATCTAACTATTGTATGTGAAATGTCAATATTGTCCCTACATAAATGAACTCACTGTGATTTGTTAAGTGTTCAATTTAACTCCTTCTGATTCGAAAACTACACTATAACTCCTTACGATTTTGATTAAATTGAAAATTGAACGGAAAGCATTTCGCATATAACATGCGTAATATTGACATTTCACGTATAACTGTTAAAATTGATGCTCTCCGTCCAATTTTTAATTTAGTTGAAACGACAGAAAGTTGTAGTGTATGTTTCCAAATCAAAGTAAGTTAAATTGAACATTTAGCAAATTACAGGGAATATTTTGATATTTTACCCAAAATAATATAGTTGTTTAATTGGTAGTTGAAGCATCAAGTTTATGAGATTTTATCAGTTAAACCTACAGGTTATTGATTGGTCAACAGATTCCTCCCTGATTCGGTCTAACTACTAACCTAGCTTAATTACATGATCAGTCCACCAAATTGATCGGTTGAACCGCTAGCTTGGGTTTAATAACAATGCTCTCCATCTAACAAAATTACGAGAATTAGATGTCTTATTACAAAATCTTATTGTACTTATTTCGAAATGATCATAAGTATTGAATCATTTGAGGTTTAAAACAATTTCGAGCCGTAAAAAAAAACTTCATCCATTCATTGAAATATAAATTTGTCAAATTTAATTATCTTAATTTAGTGATAGAAGAATGTTAAAAAAACAAAACCAAGTGTTACAAAGGTTCAAAAGTGTATGAAAGTACAGTTTCACTAAAATGTATAAAGTAAAAGGCATTGTATACACATTACACTATCATAACTGAGAGATTTGCGCCAAAATAAAAATGCAATTCATGAGGAGAACACCTCCCCTGGTTTAGATAACACAAATTATTATACTAATTATACGAATGAACAGATAAATAACACCAATTATTCTCTTTTTAATCTACCACTGTCACGAGTTGTTGGGGGGAGCATGCCATATGCGGTTGGATGGTTTGGTTATGAAACGAAGACAAAAGTGGTCGTGGGCATATCGTCCGGGCCCTGCCGCCGCCCCCTCCCACGCGTCCCCGCTCAATCACGTGGCACCCCATGGCCCATTGCCACGAGCTCACCGGCCTCCTCCAACAGCTCCCCGTGCCTCCCATGTGAACCCCCTTCCCCACAAGATCTCTAACCGTCCGTCCTTAGGTATCGGTTTTAGCTATCTCCTTTACATTTGGCGTGTTTTATTATATCTAGGTGGCTAAGGTTGTTTAATGTCCATTAATTTTCTTTTTTAATAAAGGAGAGTTAATAAATCCAAAATTTCTTTCTTACAATTTCTCTCACGTTATTACCCAACTTAACCCTCCATCATGTCCATTAAATTTAATTTTACCTATTCTGCAAAAGTTATTTCAATCATTTTCTTTATTTGGCTCATGTCCTACCCTTGATTTTAAATGATTTTAAGTTGGAAAATCCATATTTCCATCAAGTTGTCCTTTTACAAATAAGTTTTCTATAAGTATCCCATTTGGATTGTTATTTTTAGAAGTTTTTGTAAAAACATATATTGTAGCGATTTGATATATGTGAGATAAAAAGGTAATTGAAAAATTTGTTCATAAAAAACGTAAAATTTTTTTTATGAAAACCGACAATCCAAACAAATTAAATATACAAAGTAAATCTAGTTGAAGTTATTGTTGTTTATTCTTCAATTTAGCTTTAAGATGATTCTAAGCTTTTTAAAAACAGGAGGAGCATTATTCAAGCTAGGTTTTTATTTCCAAATTATTAACAAAAGCAAACAACTTTTCCAATGTTTATAATTTTTTAAAAAACTTCAAATTTTAAACAACATAGAGGTCCATAGAAGTAATATAGTAGTAGGACTAAATGTATGTGTAATGGACCCCATTTCTGCCTCCTTCACCGTCTTAATTCCGGCAATTAATGATGAGCTGTGTCTTCTCATGAAACTATGGGTCCAAAAGAAAAAGTCAAGATATTTCAATATTCCACTCCAAGAACAAAAGATGCAGTTGTAGAGAAATAATTGAGATCATTTGTGCATATGTAGGAGATTCTTCATCGTGGAATGGTTAAGGGAAAAAATTATCGTTATTTGTTGGTAAATATCGTTACTTGTAGCACAATAATAATTCTACCCTTTGACCGAAGAAACTTTACTCCAATAGTTATATAGTTAAGTCTCGAAGGATTAGAAGTCATAAGTTATTTGTAAATTTAATTGTGTTACGTTAAGCTCTTATCACTTGTTTATAAAGATTTTAGCTTGGTTCTTGAAACTCAATTCAGCTAATATAAATATTTATCACGTGTGACTTTGAGGTTCCCGATTCAACTCTCAAACCCTTCGTTTAGAATCTCCCCTGGAAATAAGAAAGATTCTAGGTTGGTGTATCTCTATTTTGCTAATTACGCTGATGGTTCTTGTTTTTCGTGTTGCCCACAAAACAAACAATAGACATTTCAACATCTTGCATGAAATTGTTTGCTTGTGAAATTTATAGGATTGGAAAGTCCACAAGTTAAACAAAGGATAGTACTTTATTTGCTACACATGCCTTCATGGGCATGAGGAATAAAATTGAAAAAGAATGGTCTCAAGTTAAATAAGCTCACAATCCTAGGCATAATTGAACGAAATTGCCCTCATAATTAAAATTTCAAACAACTCGCCTAGCTGGGAACAAAATATCACACAACTAACAATATAAAGATTAAAAGTTCCTTGAACCTAATCGCTTGTATCTCAACAATGAAATGGTTGTGTCATTAGGGAAGAGTAAACAGTTGAGTGATATCTAAGTGAAGAATAAGAAGTAAGCACATGGAGTTCAAAATTCTCAGGTTTTAACTTACAACATATTCCAACTCAACTTCTCTTTTGCTTGGTTGACTATAATTATGGAGACGAGAGCGCTGGATTGCATTTTTTTAGATTTTTTTTTTTTGTAGAAAAATTATTGTAGCAATTTGATAAATGTGAAATAAACAAGTAATTGAAAAATGTATTTACAGAAAATATAATAATTTTTCTTTGAAAAATTGCAATCCAAACAAAGCCATGGTTTTCTGGGACTATTCATTTTTCAAGCGTAGACCTACTCATAAACCTTAAATATATGAGTAACTCAATTGATCGATAATGATGATTGATTTATCCATAGCAATTTCAAATTTGGACAAGAATATCCTATTTTTTTTTATCAAATTTCAAGCATTGATGATTCAAAAACTTGCACCATTATATTACAATCAAACCAAAAAAAAAAAAAGAAATAAATTACACATACACGAATACGTGCATATGTGTGTGAATATATATATATATATTCCCCCCCCCCCCCCAAAAAAAAGAAAAAAGAAACATTAGATGCATGACTAGAAAATTTGAGACAACAGAACCATGCAAGATGCAACTCATCTATCCTAAGTTATGCCACAAAAGAGACGCACAAATGATGTAGAAGTTATAGAATCGATGCAGAACACTTAGAAAGAAAAGGGGCACCAGCTTTTTGTTTTAGATATAAAAAGGTAAAGAAAAAGTTAATTGACGCAGATGGTGGTGATGTAGCTGGCGCTAACTGATAGAATAATTTCATTAGACTTGAAAATGAAGAAATATATTATTGTCAAACAGAAAAAGAAAATGAAGAAATATGGAAAATAAATGCAATAATGGACAGAAGAGAACGATACAGATACTGGAAAACCACGCAACAGTAGAGACCCACCAAACCTAAAAATAAAAGGTGGGAAGAAAAAATAGAAAGAAATTGTTGGTGTGATCTGACCAACAAAACAATCAAGAGTTACTGACAGATCTTTTTTTTTTAAAAAAAAAACAGAGTTACTGGCAGAAGGCACATCAGAGTGTACGGAAATGGGACCAACCTTCAGGTGGAGAATCTAACGCCAATAATAATTTTCTACTTTCTTCTTCTCGGTCCAGAGTCCAGACGCAAGCAATCGCCAGTCGGTTATGTTATATTCAGGGTTTCGCTGTCACATTCAAGCCTTCATCTCCCATCATCATTCACAAAGTATATATATATATATATATATAATATAAAATAGTGCTCTGATAAAATTCTATTAAGCCTTTTTTCCATTTTTCAATCACCTGTCCTTAACTTAGCTTGGGAGCTAAGGTAGGCACTATGTGGTGCAGTAACATTCTTCCCGTTTGCTGAAATTTTTCTTAGCGAAATAGAAGATTATTTGAAAAATTATTTAAAATAATACTATAATACTTTTTTGATGTAATATATTTGAGATAAAAAAATAATTAAAATTATGTTTATAATATAAACAGAACAAAATTTAATTTAATTTTTTTTATTTTGCAAATCTTGATAACCAAACAGACTCAGATCTGTTATCCAACATTTAAGGGCATTCAAGTTCTAAACAACCTAGCCTTAATTTCTTGTTGATGCTATAATTGTTTCATGTCCATAAATCTCTATCATTATTAACCGATTTTTTTTTTTGGTCGCTGTCTCCGGTCCTTTTTTTTTTTTCCCCTACATAACAAAAATAGAATATATGACATATTTCATAAGAAGTAATTTCCCACACTATCAATGTAATTTTTTTTTACACTTGTAGTTGTTGATGCAAGACACATAACTTCTATTCAATATTATAGCCTTTTTCATATACGGCATGCATAATGCATCTGGACTCGCTCTTATAATTTTTTTCTGTTTTCTTTTATTGATTGCACGTGGATAAAAGTGATGGAATTAGGGATTAAGAGGGTGAAAGGGAGTTATATTTTCAAAGAAAATTAGAAAGCCAAAAAAACACTTGCATTTATCAAGTAAGACAATAGATCGAAAAATTATTTACTTGCATTACAAACGCATTTTTTAGCACATCTTTTTGATCTTTTTAACAAATTTTTTTAACTTACATACGTCACATCGTAAAAGCACTATAATAATTATTTCAAATAAACTCCCATCTAAATACACTCAATAATGTTGGTGTACTAGAACATCATTTAACTAAGATCCATAGTTAAATCATGTGCAAATACATGGAATTATAGAAACGAGTCTTCCTGTTTGCCCAATTGGTAGAGTTGCTCTCTTTTGCATTTACCATTTTCTTTTAACAGCACTAAGTTTTAGATTCTGTATCCTTGGGCATCTACTTTCTTGGAATACGCTACTGAGAAACAAGGCAACCCAGAGAAATAAGAATAAGGAATACCCTGTCGGAAACAAGAGAACCCAAAGAAATAGAAATAAGCTATTACTTTTTTTTTAAAAAAAGAATAAGCTATATTGCTGGTAATTTCCAATCTGTCCATTTGAGAAACTGGAATTTTTTACATAGCAATTGCGAAGTACAGAAGTAGAAGGAAGAATGAAGACGGGAGAAGCATTAATTATGAACACTGACGCGCTTGAACCTGAGAGTAGGAACGGGCACGGCAACAAGGGAGAAGAGCGACCAGCAGCAGCAGTAGGAGGCAACTAAGTGACTGGTCGGCACTGAGCACACTAACCTCAAGAGCTCATGGAAGTGAGAAAGTCCGACATGCACAAATATTTGCTGATTAGTGAAAATAATTTTTTTTCCATTTTTTTGGGTGAATTTGCAGAGACACCATTTAGCAATATATATATATATATATATATATATATATATATATATATATATATATTTTGGGTATATACACATAAACTACAAAGTCCCAGAACTTTAACCCAGGATTTGGGTTCCGTTAGAAGAGTCAAAGTTACTACTATATTTTACTGCTACGCTTTTTCCCCTTTTCCTCCCTTTTCTGTGAAGTGTTGATTGCAAAGTGGAATCCTTCCCCTCCAAACTCAAGAATCTAGAGAGTCAACTGCGTTAAGTTTGCCATGATTTCTCCCACGTTGCAACAAAAAAAATTTCGAGGATCCAACACTCCTGTAGCCTCTGACTCTGAGTACTAATAACTTTTAGTGAGATTGGACAAAATAAGAGTTTCCCAGTAGGTAAGGATACGATAAATTAGGCACCATGTCATCTTTTTTCAATCTTGCAATGAGTATGCTTGATCGCATTAAGACTTGTTTGGAGAAACACGAATGAGCCATCAAAGTTTCATCACCTTACCACGGTATTTTTTTTTTGAACATTTTACGTTTTTACAGTGCATGGACTTGTTGGGTAGAAATGCACATACTATGGTTCACAAACATCCTTTTTTTTTTTTTTGGTAAAATCCCTAGGACGGTTGCCAATTCAACTGTTTTGAAACGATTTTTTTTGAATGTACATTCATATTTTTTTAAGATGCAAATCACTTTATAAAACACAAAGTAAATATAAAATAAATTTTTTGTGTGACCCATATATATACATATATCATTAAAAATGATATGACACACAATTTTTTTGGGGCCAATCTTAGCCCTTGACATTTCAAAGATAGTTATTGTAGCCACAGTCCCTGTCCCGCTTTTTCCCTGTCCACGTTCCACTTCACTTGTGTAATTGTTTCGGACACTTGATTTGACCATGATTGAGAATCCTGGTCCATGCTTAATGTAGACGTCAAATTTTGTGGTTAACCAGGAACTTTGTTACCTGGATTTAAGCCAACGAACAAATTTTACGACATTTGTCACCGACTACACGGAAACATGAAGAAGAACCCTAATCAATCCATATGCCTTGTACCAAATCAAAATTGCATATTGTAAATTGACAATGAAGAATTTGATCTCATCAGGTATAAGGCAAGAGGGCTAGCTTTTTACTGTCCAACGTATGGCTAGCATTTTACTATCCAATAAAATTAGAACTCTGTCTTAGACTGATTTACTAAGTTTGAAACAAAAATACTAGGATGGATATTGCGTGAAATACTTGTACAACTTGCCTTTAAGAAATTGAAATATAGGACTAGACAAGCCAAACAAGAATATTCACTTTTGGTGTGGAGAAAATCCCATCACTGTGTTGTGTTTGGATTGCATTTTTCTAGATTTTTTGTAGAAAAATTACTGTAGCGATTTGATATATGTGAGGTAAAAAAGTGATTGGGAAATGTGTTTACAGAAAACGTAGTAATTTTTCTTTAGAAAATTGCTGTCCAAACAAATTATGCAACATTTAAAACTGGATATGGAGTGGCAAGAATGAACAATCAGAAGTTTACACTAAAGCTACCATATTCCTAATTTTGATCATAAGAAAATTAGGGTTTGGAGGAGATGGTGATGTATAACTAAAGTCATATTGTAGCCTCATAATACAACTAAGCACTGGCCAATCAGAATTAGAATTCAGACCGAAAATATGGAAAACAATAAACAAAAATTGATAAAGAAACCTTAAAAACAGTAATGTACTAATAGAAATTATTAGATTACCATATCCATGTGGAGAAGGTTGAATTAGATGTCAAGTTAGGAGAACTGTAACTAAGAGGTCACCTGTCAAAAAAACTAAGAGGTCCTGGTTTCAGATCTTCTGCTTACCCTAGAAAAAGAAAAAGAAAAAGAAAAAAGAAAAAATATTAAAGGAACCACACACATCATCTTATGCCATCTGTGTACTATATATATCTCTCTCCCTCCCTTCAACTAAAGTACCCGTCGCCATTGACATGAGGTCTCTAACTCCGCCCGCAACACATCCTCCCCGCCCTGCCCAAATTTCCCCCCTTTTTCGTTCCTTCTACTTCATACGCTGTCTGTATATTTCTCTCCCACGCAGCACACGCGCACAAGAGGGAAAGCCATCCCTCAACAGACACGCACAGATAGGCAAACTTGCGGAACAGAAAGTTGGACGGATGGCCGGAAAGATTGCTAGATCATTGTTTTTGCTCAAAATTTTCTTCTTGTTAACTTTTGCTGTTTTATTCTACTTATTGATGATTTTTCAACAGCTTTCTTACTTCCTTCTTGTCTTAAAACTTGGTCTAGAAAAGCAAGATTTCAGTCTTTTCCAAATCTACTAGAGTTAGTTTAATAACAACCTTTCTTCCTTCTTTTTTGGCTTTTTGCTTTTTGGATAGGCTGTTGAGCTTAGCTATCCAGTTGGTTTATGGATAGAATCTGTCTGGAAAATCCAATCAGTGGTCTGAACTAAAAACGGCAGCTCCTGCTGATGTTGATTCTGTGTTTGTTTTTCTTCTGGGATTTACTAAAACTTACCACGATCTGCAACAAAACTTTTTTTTATTTAGAGGGGGAAAATAGGGTTTTGTCTTGTTCCCGATCTTCTTAGTCTTCTGCTGCAGTGGTAGGAAAATGAGTTTCAGACAGTGGATTCTTGTTACTATTTGGTACCATCACGTCCACTACCAACTGGCCACATCAGCTCATACTCGTGGACTATTGATGACTTTCCTACTTCTTCACTACATTTCCTCTACACATTGACATACTCTCCTCTATGTCTGCTGAACAAATTGATTTCAGGGGTTTTTTTTTTTGGGGCCGATTTTTTTTTTTTTTGGGGGGGCCGGGGGGGGGGGGGGGTTGTGTTAGGGCCGAGGTCCTAATAGGGCTTAAACTATTTAGATGATTTAGCTATGCATGGATGGATCGATTGACAGTTGTTGTTTGCGGGTGTAGCATCATCAAGATTCACATGCAAAGCCCAGGTGGTAAGCTGTGTTTTTAATTAAGTGTATTAGTCTATGTATAATCTTACTGCTAAAGCTTTTTGGAGGTGAGAATCTTGATGATGCTGCATCGGCAATAAACGACTACATAAACATCAGGAAAAATCATGGTCACCAATATTACAGATCCCAGTTTGCATTGGATGAATAAGGTGTCCTACCACTTCTTTAATTGGAGTATAAATTTTTCCCAAAGTCGGCTTTTGCTATTTCTCGGTTGAATAGTATCGTCTTATTACAAATTAATGAACAGATTCTGGAATTCTGATTTATCCTCTTTGCTGTTCTCTTTTGCAGTTGTTGATAAAGGACTAGTGAAAGATCTAGATGGTCTATCAGTTGATGAATGTAGCATAGATCTGTGATTATTCTTTTTCCGTGCAGACAATGTGGAACAGTAAAAGTGATAATGGAAAGGAGTAGTTGAACATAAGTGTACTATGCTTCTTTGAGATGGGGAGAGATGGTGAGAGAGTGGTCTTGTTGAAGAAGCTGATTTATTGTACAAGGTACGAAATTTCTTAATTTTAAGTTTCTTTTTTAATTTTCTTTTCCTTTTTTGGCATGTTTGGCATAGACTCTCACTTGAACTCATTGTCCTGTTGCCAGTTAACACTTTTGCAATCTTCCTAGCTTCTAAGGGTTTTCTGAATATGCAATTGCTATTAGTACACCAAAACTGGCCTTGGAGAAGAAAGCTGCTTTTTCTATATATGTGTGTTCTTCTCACAGGACTTAAATAGCAAAAAAAAGTTTTGAGTTTCTAAGTTTGGAGGTCTATTTCAGAGCTCAAACAGTTCAGCTTCAGTTATTTAATGGAGATTTTGCAAGTGGATTTTGTCCAATATACTCTTTGAAAATTGTAACTGATCTTCAAACTGTTCAATGTGCAAATCGTGGTGGGACTTGGAAGGACTATGTCATAATATTGTCACTGGGACTGCATGGGTTGGGTTTCTTTAACATCAATTCATGTAGGTGGACCAAGTCCTAGTGACATCTTGCAACTTGGCCACTCTTAAAATGGTACTCTCTTCTGAAAAATATTCAGTGCAACCCTTCCTCCTCACCACCCTCTTGAATAATACACACTGTTAGTACTAGTACCCGAAATCTTCCCAATAATGTCTTCCCTTTCGATTGATCGCCACCCTTGAGTCTTGATAATGATGATTCAGACAATTCCATCAACTATATGAAGATTTGAGTGGTTCTAACACTATCAAACCACTGACTCATTGTACTTAGTGTCTAAATGAGCATATGTCCTTGCATGAAGCAATAAAGTCTACTACGTTTTAAATCTGATTTAAGCTAATAATACTATGATGATGAATGTAGTCATGGAATAATTTTTTTAAAATCATTTTAAGTCTTTAAGCTTCTTCTTTATAGCTGAGGATAGTCCAATGTCAAAGCGTACATACCATGCTTATGTTTAATGGAGTATTAGCAAGAAGTAGGGGGACTGTAAAGTTTCTGTTTCCTGTGATCAATTAACCATTATAGCAGCCTACAACAATTTCTCTCGTGCATTCTTTGAGTTACAACAATTTCTCCTGTGATCAATTTCCTGTGTTCAAGTAGGTGCGTCACACTAAGTAGCTGTCTTCTCTCGTGCATTCTTTGAGTTACACTTATCTTTAATTGCCTTTGCACCAAACTCTTGTTTCTTAATTTTGTATTTGGGGGCCAAATTCATTTTAGATGGAGTCCGATTGCAAACATGGAGTTAATCATTTTCTGAGTTTCAGTTCTCCCCAAAAGTTTATTGTAATTGTAATTTGTTTCTATGTATCTGATTTTGCAAAAATAATTCTTGATCAGTCGTATTTTCACTTTGTCTGGTTCCAAAATTTCAACAATGCTCTAGTTGGCTAGTGACATTTCCGACTTGTCGGTGATGATTGTTGGTAAACAACAAAATCTCGTTACACTCAACTTTTCCTCCTAAAATAATTCGAATTGTAGTGACTTGTGAAGCATTCTTGTTTAAGATTCCTGACATTATTGACTTGCACAAAATTACTATTCCCGTGGGTGTTGTTTGATTCTCCTTGTGTTCAGTGTTGACAACCATCGGAATAGTAAATAAAACCAGCTCTTCCATGACATTATAATGTCAATTACGAATTTATTGCCCTTGTTTTGTTCTTATTCGAGCAGTATTATCCTCTTGAATCTTTATTGAATTCCACATAAACGTGTAGTGTTGAAAACTTAACCTCCCTAGCTACTTACCATGATTGAGCAACTTTTTTACGTTTCCAGATAAGGTATGGTGCTTTACATGTATGCCATCTCAAGGTACCTTCAAAAATTTCCAATTCATTATTTTGTGTTTCTGCTTGATGTTATTTGGTTAAACTGCCTCCAGATTCTAAGCTGGGTAAAACTTGGAAAAGATGAATAAAGGTGACTTTTTTTTTTTCTTTTTTTAACTACATCACTTTTGTTTCCAACTCTTGGCATTACATATCGAAAGTAAAACAACATTTGCAGAACAGATGACTGTATTACTAGCCTTCTTTCATGATGAATTGCATTTCAGCTGGAAACCTATAGATTCTGGTAATAAAGTTGGAAAATCCTTGGAGTGCAATTTTGTAAGACTAGAATACTTGGATTATGATATACATCTCTTTTATCTATACGCTGACTCGTGATTATATGTATGAATGCATTAGGTGGTACGTCATGTAAATACTGCCAACCCTTTTTTTTTTTTGTCTCCCTGGAAATAGAATACTTCGATTATGATATGTATCCTTCCTCATGAATATATTGTTAAAACAGATTCATTTGAATGTAAATAGCTTGCGTGATTTCTGTTTTTGGCATAATAATGGTATTTGATCAACTTTGCATTTGTCCAACTTGCTTCCACTATTTGTTCTGAATGAATGACAGTGGAAGTTAGTGCACAACTCCAAAGAGTGTTGATCGCCTATGCCATTTTTCCCCCACTTTCAAACAAGGATAGAGATTTTCAACCTACGACCTGTTTCATTGCCACTCCAACTGATCACTAATGACATGAAAATTTCCTTCACCAATCGTACAAATCTCACTTTAGTCGTAGTTGGCTATGGAGGAACTTCCGTTGTGTAGCGGAAAAGAGAACAGCAGAAAGTAATAGCCCACGCTTTACAATATGGGTTTCACCTGTGAAGCATCCAAACAATCTTGATGTACTAATCCAGAGATTTTCAGGCTAATTCCTGGGACTAATAGTTTGCTTGCTAGTATTTTATTCCGTTTCCCAGTACTAGTATTGGCATATATTTTCTTCATCTGTCATAACCTACATTTTATGGGACAAATATTTTCGTTACGGGGGAACAAATTGGCATGCACTTCAGATATAAAGATCCTTGGAAATGATTTGATCGTTAAGTGAAACGGATGATGCAATCATTGTAAAGATCGTCTTATGACACATTATGAGCTTGACAGGTTTTTAGAACGATATCTGGGTAAGTTGGAGCATTTCCATTCATGAACCAAAAACCTAGCATTCGTTATCGATGGTTATCAGTTGTTGAGAAGACTGGGGAAATTTAACAGAAACTGAAGTAGGTTTGTATCTTGTTCTCTGCTTCACCAAAACCTTGTTAGTCATTTTTGGTGTTAGTATTTGCTGAAGGGGAACTACTTCAATGCTGAAAAAACAAGTATTTGTACTTTTTAAGCAGAAAATGAGGATCTTTAGTTCTTGGATTTCTGTAAATTGTATCACTTTAGTGTCTTTCTTTCTTCTTCATTGCATGGAATGTGACTCTCATCATTCGACTCCGGTAAACATGGGTCAATTCAGTGGTTAGGAGGAAGTCCTAAAAGTTTTTTGTCATGGCTAAATTCAGAGTTTGAATTGCAATTAGGGATGAAAAGGGTACGAGAAGGGATGATTCAGTGGTTAGGAGGAAGTCCTAAAAGTTTTTTGTCATTGCTAAATTCAGAGTTTGAATTGCAATTAGGGATGAAAAGGGTTCGAGAAGGGATGAGAGGGTTAACAAATAGAAAATCAACTATAGTACAACATTAGTGTATAGAATAATTTCAATTTATTCAAGAATTAAGTACTATTCTATCACAGTTCCAAGTTTCAGGATTTAAGGTTGTTTAATTTAAACTTGTTTAAAATGGGCTTACAAAACAAAATAATCATTCGAGATGCATATATAAAATTTCTTGACAACTGTTCCAAGTATTTACCCCATGTGAAATTTGCAAATTACGTTTCTGGGATTCGATTATTTTCAGTGTTTTCATGTGATCAATTTCATTCCATTAGGAGTGCGTAGGGATCAATTTGATTCATTTCAACTTGATGATTTGGTCCTTTCATGAGAATGTAAGAATTGGAAACCACATCAAGAAAGAAACTGAAGAAGGGTTTCAACAAGAAGGAATAACATACTGAAGGACCAATTTCTTATTTGACCAAACTAATTCTTTTACTCCAATCGGGAATATTCTTCTCCTACACTAAACAAGGAATTTTTTTTTTTTTAAAAAAAAAACACACACACACACACAGAGGGGTCAAGATTCATTTCGATTGTTTTGAAAATGTGATGATTTCTTTTTAAAAGGTGAAAGCGCCATAAACTGTCCAAAAGCAACAAAAGCGAAAATACATTGTAAATCGTACATTACATTCTGCCAAAAAAATCTATACATTTACATACATACATACATATATATATGACTACTTTATTTATCTATAAATCTTCTCATAATATTTGAAAATTATTGATTAATATTCTTTCAAATCGTTCCTTGACTTGATATCACTCCTTAACTTAGAACAACCTACTCCACTTATAAATGTAGGAACACTTGCTCTATTTGGAAGACAATCGAATAGTTTTAGCATGAACATTGGATCCAGTAATATTGGTTCTTATCTTTATTTAGGCATGGCGACCAATCACTGATATGCTTTTTGTTACCATCCCTAGTTTAAAACAAAGCTATCATTTGTTACATGTAACTGGAAACAGAAGTTAATCATCCTGTTTCTGCTTGCCCTAAAGACATTATGCATTTTCTATCACCCTGTTGATCTTGAGATGATATTACCGAAGTTATTAAGAGATGCCAAGAAAGAGTTCAAGTTCTGGTATTCAGTATCATTTCCATCAATTCATTCTGCTGACTATCACGTCCAAAGAGCAGTCAACAAATCTGTTCAAGTCCAAGGTGAAAGGAAAGTAGTAGATAGGCCATTGTCGCATTGTTAAAGAAGACGGGCAAGAGGAATAACATCGCAGAGCTCAGATGGGATTTAAAGGCTAAGAAACCAAGGGGTAGCCACGTTACTGGTCTGCATCCTGATGAATGAAAGGGGGTTCTCTCTGAAAGATGACCATTCGCCTGAGAAATTATAGCCAATCAAGAATCTATTTTACTTGAGAAAATAATTAATTTCATATGTGAAACAAAAAAAAAAAAAAAGGTAAAGCTATATGATCTCATCGACAACTTTGAAATGAAAGCTAATAGTAGTAGTACTACAACTGGTCCTGCTATTCTCAGTGGTCCTAGATGCCATGCAATGTGCGTATAAATGGCAAGTGAATGACCATTTGAGTCATAGTCAAGAAATCTAATGGTACAAACAAGATAAAATCTAGCAGGGGTCTGGTGAAAATTAGAGAGAAAAGAAGAGAAGATGAATGTGATTTTGGACAAAGAGCATCTTCTCCACCACTTATCACAAAGTTGTTTTGACTCCAGCCAAAAGAATGGCAAAACGATTACCCTCCATCCATACAAGGGCCATCTTTAATTAGTCAGTTTGTCATCACCGTCATTATGTCTAACCACATTATATTGGTTCGATCCAACTCCCAAGATTAACTGAAGTCCAACACCACTCCTTGTTTGGCTACTATTTCCAACATAAGATTCAGCTACAGATTAAGAGCTCTAAGGACATGAATGGTGTTCAAATTTGTCCTAATTAAGGGGTTAAGCCAGCTGATATCATGTTGCATATATTGTATATCTATTGTATTTGTGTATTTGCTAAAAATGGTGCATCCATGTCATGCTCCATTAGTTGCAAAACTGTGTTGTACAGAAGCTGACTGCATTTCGGTGGCTCCTGACCGAGGAGGATTCTTGAAGATATATATAGTAGACAAATAGCAACAAAAACCGATTTAGTTTCTATTTTGGGGTGAAGATGGTAATTAACCTATTTTGTTTTTAAAGAGATAAAAGCTTGAGGCATCTATTCATTTGGAGATTTGATTAGTGAACCAATAAAAATTAAGCTGATGTTTCAGAAAGATGAAGCATGAATAATTTCCCCCAAAAAAAATAAAAAAAAATGAAGCGCTTCAAAGGGAAAAATTTAGAGTCTAATTTGTAAGTCACTATGTTGCTCCAAAACTAGCTATTTTGTTTTCTCTTAGTCCAAAAAAAAAATTAGTGCACATTACCAATTCTCTTCCAGGAATTTTTTTGTTTTAAAAAAAATGCATTGCATGGTTCAAATTCTGATGAAGAGTACAATCACAGAACGAAGTTCAAAAGTATGTATTAGAAGTTCACCATTGCAAAGATACAGATTAAAACATGTTTAGAGACGTGTTTTTCCAAATGTGCAAATTCGCTACAAAGCGAGTTAAAAAAGATATTACAAATTTTTGAAGTATGTAAATTTTTTAATATTTCGAAGTGTATAGTTTAAAATTTTTGAGAAGTTTTTTTGAAATTACTGTAGATAAAGTTGTTAAAAAACTTATAGCAGACAAATTTGATCAAAAACTTGCTTGCTAAATAAGACCTTATTTAGAGACGTGTTTTTCCAAATGTGCAAATTCGCTACAAAGCGCGTTAAAAAATATACTACAAAACATGTCTAGAGTGTTTTCCAAATGGGGGAATTAGCTTTGTATAAAGCATCTTCTTAAACATTTGGCGTGAAGGAAAGCAGAAGTACAAATTGACACATTTGTAACGTTGTTCATAATATGCATCACAGGAAAAAAGCCTTTTTGTGGGGCACAAAAGAAGCTAGGACCAAACAACTTGAACCTCCATGCCCACTCACCAGTCACCATCTTACAAGCCTTTTCTCCCCATTATTTAACCCTAAGGCTCGAGGAGAGTAGAATACTGCAAAAAAGGACCCTAATATTCTTTCCCACTTTTATACCATGCTTCCTCTCCGATCTTCTATTGTGCTGCCATGTCTCATTCATAAGAATTCCATTTTAACTCAAACTTTTATTAAGAAAAAGGTTCCCATAACTAGTCCTAGGTTTACAAAAAAAAAAGAGTATATAATTCACTGAAAAAACAAAATATAGCAATTTGCGCTGTACTTTTTTCTTATTGTCGTTTTTTGTTTTTTAACTTTGAAAAAATTTAAATGGAATATTACAAAAAAAAAAACTTGGCAACGTAATAGAAGGTGGGATAAAAAGTGGGAAAAAAGATGAGTTGGACGGTACGGAGAGAGAGAGAGAGAGTATAACTGAGAGATTTCGAGTTCAAAACCTTCCACTTATACTAAAAAAATGTGGAATAAAAGATCCATTATATATGAAAAAAGGGGGAGGAATAATTTTAGAAACCTCCCATGAGATTTCTAACAATTTCACTAAACTCTTTTGAGATTTGTAAAATTACACTAACCTCCCATGAAATTAAAGTTTTGGTAACCAAATCAAGGAGGAAATCGTAAAATTCTCCCACATTCTTTAGCATCAAGAACAAATATTGCAAGTGTAATTGCAAGGCAACTATGAACATTTTTTAGAGTACAAAAAGTCCAGATAAATTACTTTTGGTGTATCAATTTTTGGGAGTGAACAAATATTTAGTACATCAATTAACACCATTTTGTAATTGCAAGTTACTGTTCATCATTTAAAAAAATCTCCAACAGTTATTTTCATTAATTAATTACTAACAGTTAATTGGTGCCCTAATTACTTAATTGCCAAATGTTAATTTCCAATAGGACGTAATATGTCAGGGTATATGACTAATTTTTCCCTAATACGACACTATAGGGGAGGTTAGTGTTATTTTACAAACCTTAGGAGAAGCGAATGAAATTGTTAGAAACCTCAAGAGAGCTTTCTAAAATTACTGTTAAAACAGATGCAACGGAAAGGAAGAACAAACAAGAACAAGCAAGAACAAATTTGGGGGAAATAAGATTTTATTAGGGTTCAGAATGTATCAGATATTTTGTACAGAATGGATATAAGATATATATATACAACCAAATAACCAAAACGGATTGGACCCAAAAATTAGGCCCAAAACCCCGAACAGCTCAGTGGAGGTCGAAGATCTGATTCAAGACATTTCAACAAATCTCCACCCTGACTTTAATCTTCTCAAAAATAGATGTAACAGACGCACTAATGAAGTGCCAAACGTACTCAGAGTCTTCTTTTACCATCAGAATTGTCTCTAAGTACCATCAGGATGCCCATAAGGGGTATCAGAAACTTAGGACATTTAGCAAGTCCAAACAATGTTTGAACTTACTATGAGGAACCGGCTTGGTGAACATGTCTGTAGGATTGTCAGCAGTGCCAATTTTCTTCACCTTGATCCTTGTCTCAGATCTCAAGAAGTGATATCGGACATCAATGTGTTTAGTCCTCTCATGATGAACTTGATCCTTGGCGAGACATATTGTACTGAGACTATCACAATATATATTAGTCTAATCCTGATGTAGGCCAAGATCTCCAACCAGCCCCTTTAACCAAATTCCTCTTTAGCAGCCTCCGTCAGTGCCATATACTCTGCCTCAGTAGTGGACAGAGTCACTGTAGGTTGTAGAGTTGCTTTCCAACTAACTACAGAATGCCCAAGAGTGAAAACATAACTAGTCATCGACCTCCTACTATCAACATCTCCAGCATAATCAGAATCTGAATAGCCTATGACCAAACACTCTGTATCACCTCCATAGATGAGACCAACATCAGATGTACCCCTCAAGTACCGAAAAATTCGTTTCACGGCCAGTGATAAGTGAATATTTAACGCATATTTTGTACAAATTTGGTATGAACTTGTGGTATGTTTTGAGGAAATTAAAATCATATTTGAACTCTTTTGATGATAATTGATTAAATATTATTTAATTGCTCAAAACTTGATAAATAAGTGGATTAATGTGTTAATTTTGTGAAAATATGAAGGATATGGATATATGAAATTCATGCACAAGATGAAGGAATTGTAAGAATTGACCTGAGGATAAAGTACAAGTGAAACTAGGAGCAAAAATAAAAAAAAGGAAAGAAATGAAAAACTGAAAATTCAATGGCACGGATCCGAGCTCGGATCCGTGAGATCAAAGAGAGATTCGAGCCATCGTTTGTACTTCTGGAGGAGTGTATTCGAGATCAAACAATCCGACCTCGGATCCATCATAGGAAGTCCTTGGATCCTGAAGATCCGAGTTCGGATCCATTTTCACCCCTCGGTCCGAATCTCGGATCTGTCTCTCTCTTCATCAAGTGGCATAGCCGTTTTTCTCTACCTTTCTCACAACTTTTTCAGCTATTTTGAGGGACAGAAATTGGTGGCACATGCTTCTGCAACAAAACAGAAGACCAAATGAGTTGTAGACAAAAGAAAATATCATATCTTTGACTTCTTTTTACAAAATCTGAGTGCAGGAAATTATGAAGTGAGAGGAATAGACTTTCTACCATCTTTTATGCAGAAACACAGGGAAGAAGCAGAGAAGACCTTACGTAGTTAGTTTTCGTTCTTGTAACTAGTTTCTCTCTAGTTAGGAGTTCTTGAAAAAGCATTTGGAGTTTTCACTTCTAATCATCTTGTACAAGAACATAGCAGAAATTGGAGGGTTTCACCATCAATTGGCTAAGCTTTCTTTTATCTTTCTTGTACTTGTACTTTATGATATTTTGCATTAATAAACTTGTGAGTTTGATTGTTAAATCATTCATGAGTAGCTAATTTTCTTTATCTAGGGAGTAGATGAAACTTATGGCTAAATAATATGAATTGAATGTGATTTACACTTGTTATATCTTATATTAACTTGTCTACTTGTGTAGCTGTGATTACTTGTTATTGATTGATCACCAATAGCATGTTTATAGTTGTTATTGTTCAATGAGAATTGATAGTAACAATGGAAACACATGAGTAGAGCTTGAGTTGTATGTTCATAAAAATAAAGATACACTTAAGTTGATTTCTTAGCATTTCATGAAAGAAAACAGAGGAGTATTAGTATTTCACTATGAAAATAGGGAAAACTAAACTACTCTAGGCCATTTCATCATGAGAATGAGATTTGGTAATTTTGGAAATGAATCTCTGGTTAAACAAGAATAATAACAAGAGATAAATCCATTCATTGGTGTTGTTTATGCCATAAGTGGAATCTACATCCCTAGATTCTTTCTTGAGTGAAATTTCACCATTAGCAATTAGCATTTATTAAATTAGAATTGCAGAACAGATTTGTAGACATTTGTAAAATGATTTCTCTGCTCAAATTCATTCAATAGTCTAAATAATAGAGAAAATAAGTGCTTAATAATTGTTTAAATTGCTTCTCGTGGGATAGACCCGATACATACCCTACATTACAATTTTGGCCTGTATACTTGCAGCTAACGGGTATAAAAATCAAATTTAAATTTGCATTGATATAAAAATCCCGTCAGCCAGCCAATGTTCCTTCCTAGGATTAGCCATAAATCTGCTAACAACACTGACTGCATGTGCCAGATCAGGTCTAGTGCAGACCATGACATACGTCAAACTGCCCATTGCACTAGAATAGGGAACCTTAGCCATATACTCTATCTCGACTTCTGATTGTGGTGCGAGTGTAACTAATAGTTGAGCATTCGTGCACTCAGAGTATTCAAGAACTTTGCTGTAGACATGTCAAATCTGGATAGTACCTTTTCAATATAGCTCTTCTGTGATAAGAAAAGTTTCTTCAGACTTCTATCCCTGAAAATCTCCATTCCCAGAATTTTCTGTACTGCACCCAAATCTTTCATCTCAAACTCTGCACTGAGAAGATTTTTCAACTTCTGTATATCAGCTATGAGCATATCATCTACATACAGAATCAAGTAGATCATCGAACCATCTTCAACTTTGTTGTGATATACGCAGCAATCATACTGACTTCTGTTGTAGCCGAGCTCAATCATGTAGCCATCAAATCTTTTGTACCACTGCCTTGAAAACTGCTTTAATCCATACAATGATTTCTTCAACTTGCATACATAATTTTCTTTTTTCGGAACAAGGAATCCATTTGGTTGAGTCATATAAATTTCTTCATCTAACTCTCCATGAAGGAAAGCTGTCTTCATGTCTAGCTGCTCAAGTTCTAAGTCCTGATGTGCAACCATTGCTAGTAGCACCCTGATAGAAGTGTGTCTAACCACTGGTGAGAAAATCTCATTGTAGTCTACTCCTTCTCTTTGAGGGAACTCTCTTGCAATAGCACGTGCTTTATACTTGATGCCCTCAGCTGGAAAAATTCCTTCCTTCCTTTTAAAGACCCATTTGCAAGTCACAACCTTTCTCTCTGCTGGCCGTTTGACCAATTCCCAAGTGCCGTTCTTGTGTAACGACTCCATTTCATCACCCATTGCAGCAAGCCATTGAGCTGACTCACTGCCTGAAATAGCTTCTCTATAGGTAGAGGGCTCAGGGGAATCCACTTCCTCAGCAACCTGAAATGCATAACCTACAAAATCCCAATACCTGCTGGGAGGTCGTACTCCCACTCTCCTTGCACGATCATAAGCAATATCGTGCTACTGAGTTTCTGACGTAGTATGGGATATAGGTGCCAACCTTTCTGCTAATGCAGGTTTTGGAGACTACTTTTGCAGGAGGTTCAGTTTCAAAGGATAGCTGTTAATGATCATCAAATTGCTGTTGTGATTCAAAACCATTTTGAATGATTTGTAACTCCACCTGTTTATCAACACCTGCACTTTCTTCAATAAAGGTCTTCACAAGAGGGTTAAGTATAGAGTTTTTATCAAAAATTACACTTCTGCTAAGTATAACTTTCTTTTCTGAGGGTGACCAGATTCTATACCCTATAAGCCCTTCTCCATATCCCAGAAACACTCCCTTTTTAGCCTTTGATTCTAGTTTGCCCTCACTGACATGATAATATGCAGTACAATCAAAAGCCTTCAAATTTGAGTAAGTAGGGGACATACCAGACCACACTTCATAAAGGTATCTTGTAGTCTATACCTGTATGAGGTGCACGATTGATCAAGAAGTAGGCTGTGCTCATTACTTTTGCCCAGAACCTCATTGGCAATCCAGCATTGAAGAGCATACACCGTGCTCTCTCTAGAAGTGTCTGATTCATGCGTTCTGCTACACCGTTTTGTTGTGGTGTGTGTCGAACTGTGCGATGTCGAACAATTCCTTCATGTTTGCAGAACTCATCAAATTCCTTTGAATAGAATTCCAGACCATTATCAGTTCACAGCCTTTTGATCTTCTTTCCAGTTTAATTCTCCATTAAGGCCTTCCATTGTTTGAAGTTCTTGAAAGTTTCACATTTTTCCTTCATAACGATTACCCAAGTCATCCTTGAATAATCATCAATCATGGATAAAAAATACCAACAGCCTCCCAAAGACTCAACTCGTGAAGGATCCCAACAGTCAGAATGGATGTAATCAAGTGTGCATTTTGTCCTGTGAATTGCCTTCCCAAACTTTCTGCGATGTAGTTTACCGAAAGTACAATGTTCACAGAATCCAAGATCGGTGACCTTGTGGCCTTCTAGAAGATCACGTTTAGACAAAATCTGCATCCCCCTTTCGCTCATATGACCAAGCCTAATGTGCCACAGCTTGGTCATATCAGACCTGCGATCTTCAGAAGATGTAACAGCAGCGGCGGCAGAACCTGTTAGCGTAGAACCCTATAAGATGTACAGGGTGCCATGCTTAACTCCTTTGAGAACCACTAATGAACCTTTACTGATGCACAACTCTCCACTTCCTCTGTTGAACCTGAAACCCTTACTGTCAAGAGTACTAAGTGATATCAGATTCTTTGTCATTTTGGGAACGTGTCTGACTTCGTTCAGTGTGGCAATTTTCCCAACATGTGTCCTGATCTTAATCGAACCGATCCCAATAGCCTTGCAGACAGTGCTATTAGCCATCACGACATTTTCGCCATCTATCTGCTCATATGTTGTAAACCATTCCCTATTTGGACACATGTGATAGGACGCCCCAGAATCAAGAACCCACACATTAGAGTGATGTGTTGGTTCGTTTGCAATTAGGGCCAGGTCTTCTTCTGAATTTTCCGCTTCCTTTTCTGCAACTGAAGCTGAAGTGTGTTGTTTTTCCTGCTTCTTCTTCTTCTTGGGACAATCAGATTTCCAATGACCATTTTCCTTGCAGTAGTTACAGACATCATCCAGCTTGGGACCTTTAAAGAACTGCTTCTTGTTTCCGAACTTCTTTTTTCCTAATTTTCCTTTACCACTGCTGACAACTAGCCTAGCAGCCTGATTATCTGTAACATTACCAGCCGCCTTATGGCGCAACTCTCTACTATGCAGCGCTGATCTTACTTCTTCTAAAGTCACTGTATTTTTACCGCCAATAAAAGACTGAACAAAATTCTCATACGATAACAGTAGAGACACTAACAGAATCAACGCGGCATCCTCATCCTCAATTTAACATCAATATTACGCAACTCAAGAAAAATCGTATTTAATTGATCTAAATGTTCTCGAAGAGGAGTACCTTTCTGCATACGCAGACCGAACAGACGTTACTTTAGGAGCAACTTGTTGGTTAAAGATTTCGTCATATAGAGACTCTCAAGTTTAACTCACAAACCCCCAGCAGTTTCTTCACCGGCGACCTCAGTGATGACATCATCTGCCAGGCATAGCATGATTGTCGAGTGAGCCTTTTCCTCCAAACTCATTGACTCTGCATCAACGGAATCCGATTTCTTTTTCGTTAGCGGACTCCATAAACCCTGTTGCTTTAACAGAGCCCGCATCTTGATCTGCCATAGACTGAAACTATTTCTCCCGGTGAACTTGTCGATCTTGATATTCAAAGCAGACATGTTGTTGCGTGATCTGAGCCCTAGGACGAACCTAGAACTCTGATACCAGTTTGTTAAAACAGATACAGCGGAACGGAAGAACAAACAAGAACAAGCAAGAACAAATTTGGGAAAAATCAGATTTTATTAGGGTTAAGAATATATCAGATATTTTGTATAGAATGGATATAAGGTATATATATACAAACAAATAATCAAAACGGATTGGACCCAAAAATTAGGCCCAAAATCCCAGCTCAGCGAAGGTCGAAGATCTGATTCAAGACATTTTAATAATTATTTCCCCTCCCCAACCACAACACCACACAAAAACAAAAGGATCATCATCTACAAAAGACGCAGTAAAGTCCATCAATCAAATTCTCACAAATCCTTCATTACTATCACATCCGTACATGAGTCTGGGTACTTAATAAAATTTATATGATTAAATATAATGAATCCAAAGGAACCGTGGGATCATATGAGATCTGACCAAGTCAAGTATTTTGTCATCTGAACATGAATTTCTCTTTGGGTTATCATTTGAATGTAAAGTGGGCTCTGCTTCCTAACAAGTCACGGATATAAGCAAACAAGCCCATCCATTGCACAGTTGAAAAAAATGAAAATGGCAATTGAGGCCCACCAAATTCATTCACCTCCTCCTACAAAATCCAACCAGGAATACTGGGGAGGACGGAGGAGGATGTCACTCCAAAAACTCCTCCAGAACCTCAGAACTGTTAAAAAATGCCAACTCCCAAACCCTTCTCAAAACCCCAAAGCCAAAATTGCAGACACCATTATTTCCGCAATTCTGATCACCTCAACTTTTCAACCCATCCCAGCAACCACCACCAATCTCCTCTCCAAGCTTACCTCCAACTTTGTCCACCTCATTCTCTCTGACCCTCGTATACAAATTCCCAAATGCCTTGATTTCTTCAATTGCCTTGTGAAAAACCAAGCTTTACTTTCTTTTCAGCTCAGTATTGAGACCCATTTGACCCTTCTTTGCAGGCTTGTCAAATCAAGAAAGTTTGAGGATGCTGAGGATCTTTTGAGGGCATTCTTGATTCTTCATGAGAATGGCAGGTGCCCATTTTCTGCTATTGCTTCATTCTTTCAGAATAACTGTTATAAGCCTTTTATTCGTGCTAAAGTTTTCAATCTGATGATTAAAGTTTACTCTGATAACCAAGAGTTCAATAAGGCTACGCAGACATTTGATTATATGAGAAATAATGGTGTTGAGATAAATGAGAGAACTTGCACTATACTTTTGATCGAAATAACGAGATGTGATCAGTTGGAGTTGGGAATCGAGTTTTTTTATCGAATAGTAGAGTCTGGAATTGAGATTTCGGTGTTTTCGTTGACAGTTGTTGTTGATGGCCTGTGTAAGAGTGGTGAGATTAGAAGGGCTAGAGAATTAGTTGAGAAAATGGTCGGTTATGGAATAAGGCCTAATATAATTACGTGTAATACATTGGTGGATGCTTGTGCCAAGAGGTGGAATTTTGACGAATTGGATAAGACGTTGGAGTTAATGAGAAGAGAAGGCGTGGAATTCAGTGTTGAGACTTACAAATTTTTAGTTGATGGATTTTCAAGTTCCGGTAGAGTTAAAGATTCTGAAAGGATGGTTTTTGAGATGCTTGATAAGGGATTCAAGATGGATGTGTACACATGTAATTTGATTATAGCAGGCTATTGTAGATTGGATAATGTACAACGAGCATTTTCGTTCTTCTGTATTATGGATAAGAGGGGTATTGGTTCAAATGCTGACACATACAGGATTTTGGTTTGTGGTTTCTGTAAGGTTGGAAAAATTGAGGTGGTACAAGAACTAGTCACTCAAATGAACCATAAAGGATTTGAAATTGACCGTGGCACGTTCAATACTTTGATTGATGCATATTGTAAACAAGGAAAAGTAGGTGAAGCCTTCTCATTTTTAAAACTTATGGAGGAGAAAGGAGTTATTGCCGATTTTGCTGTGCATGAGATGGTTCTGAGTGGCTTATGTGAGTCAGGTCGAACTGAAGAGTCCAAGTTGCTATTCAGTACTTTGATGAAAAGGGGCCTAGCTTCTAAGGGCTCGAGATTCGTTCCATTGGCTGAGTCATCAACAAGTCAAGAAAATCAAAAGCAGGTTCACGGAGATGAAGAAATGGAAATTAGCCCAAGTTCTGATCTGTTGAGGTCTGTTCCTTTAATTGAGTCATCAAGAAATCAGGAACATCAGGGGCTGGTTTCTACAGATGAAGAGATGCAAATTTGCTCTAGTTCTGATTTATATTCAGATCTGATAGCCATATTGCGAGATGGAAACTAGATGACGTGTGGAAGTTGGACGCTTTTGCAAGAGCTAGACCCGGACACAGACTTGTCAGATGGGTTTGATAGATGCTTGACATGAAGAGGAGGATGGCATTACTACTGGTATGCAGAACTTTGAGATAAATTGCCTAATTGACAAGGCCATTGGTTCGTTTAGTATATCAGATTCCAAATCCCTAACTTGCACAAACTCACCCAATGATTAGGCTTCCTATGCTCCTTTTGTCGGCTGTCAGAAAGAAAGATTCATCTGATGTAAAGTACACGGAGTTACACTTGTAATTTTTTTTCCCTGCATCTGGCAGTTAAGAAGCTGGAATTACTGCAGGTATGGTGTAAAATAGTTTACATCAGATCCTTTGAATGGCCTTATCGGGGAGCTGTAGAGAGAACTGTGCTAAACCTAGAAAGACATCAAGATTCTATAAAACACAATGTTTATGATTTTTTGCTGGTAGCACATGCGTCCTGTGATCAAGCATCTGGGGACACAGCCTGGAAAGGTATGTGGACGATCTCATCATGTACTATTTTGGACGTGCTGAGCTACCTTTTTTTTCCCCTCTCCTTTTGGTAGAAATGCTCATGAAGCTGCAATGCAAGATTTTAAATTCGTACATGTATAATATGAAATGTATTAGCACTTGCTAATCACTTCCTTAAGTGTTTCCTGCAATTTTCTGCTGAAAATTATCAATGATTTTTCTGAAATATGAAAGATCCTTCTTTGTGCAGAAATACTACCAATCTTATCTTTTGGACAAAACAGCACTTAACTCTGGGCAACTGAACATTTTGAATGTTTTAGGATAATTCTGAAAGTTCTGGTTTTGCTTACATGTATTTCTGACATACATCATAAGCGTGCTTAAAAATGCTGTGATTTCTTTTCTCTTCTTTCTCTGGTGGTTAATTTTGATTTTTTTTCTTATCATGAAATTGCAATTATTAGTATTCGATTCTTTCGCTGACTTGCCGATGACTTTATAATTTATGAAAATTTGTGTTAGTTACATATTACTTTGATCTATAAGCCACAAGGCGGACTATACATATTGTTTTTAACTGCTTGTACGATTTAGTTTAAAGTGACACTATAAGCAAATTACTGCTGTCCATCAGGGATGGTGTTTTGTGAATTATAATGCCTGAGGAAGAATGGATGATACACTTGGACTCAACCACAAGTAAATTTCACTATTTCTGATTTGTATATGAGATTGATTTGTACTTTGTTAACTCTTTGAGACTTTGTTGGAAGGATTAATTGCATGTTACACCAAACTGATAAGGTTCTTCAGTTGTTATGTTGTGCCAAGAATTCGCATAATAAGTCACGACATATCTGATTACCAGATGACATAAGTGCACAACCAATAATAGATCAGTTGCATTAGCGTGATGGTGATATATATGATCTAACTCACTCGCAGAAAATTCTATCACATTATTAGTTCTTTAAAGAAGGCATAAGGAACAAAGAATGATAAGCTGTAGTTCTTACTTGTCTTACAAGCAGTTGGCAGTCAGGATGTTGTTTTCATCTCTATAAGTCGTGGGTTTAAGGACCATCCCAGTTCCAGGTATAAGGTATTCTTGGATTCCTTCAAATCCTCACATTACATTATCAGAACCAGACGTCTGCTCTTTTATTATCTACATTTCCGCATTAGTATGTTTAGACTTCTAGTCCCAATAGTAAAGCTGCATCAATTGTGCTACATCTGTGGTTTTTGATATGATCCAGTCAAGCCTGAATTAGTCCTCCGAGGTTAATTTTAGTGGCTGAAAACAACTTTTGATGCTTGGAGGCTTCTCTTTATTGAACAGAATAGTCAAGACATCTTCCAAACAAAATCCACTTGTTAACATAAAAACCACTGATTGCCACTACCATGTGCTTTTGTGTTTAATACCCAAGTGTCCTCGAGAAGAAGTCACTCTTAAATTTGGTTGCCTGTTTTAATGTGTGTGAACCAAAAGAGAGAGGGAGCTGCATATACTACTAATACACCCAACGTGAACTTCTTTGCTAAATGTCTTGTCCTACTATGCAGGAACACAATCTTGCATTATGATCTCCTGGACCAAGATATCTGGACAGGTGTTTGAAATTGGCAGTGGCAGATGATGAATTGTTCAGATTATGAAGCGGAGGAGTTCAAGCTTAGGGGTGTCAACGAATCGAGCTGCTCATGAATAGTTCACGAGCAGCTCGTTAAAATGATCGGCTCGAGCTCGGTCAAATCGAGCTCGAGTCAATCTCGAACTATTCGAATATGCCAACGAATCGAATTCGAGCCTAAAAATGTTATGCTCGATAAGCTCGTGAGCTTTTCGAGCTTAAAGTATATTTAAATATATATAATTTTATATTTATAAAATTACTTAGATATATATTGTTGTAAGCTTAATTACATGTTTTACCTATTAAAATTCAAAATATAATAGGGCTATTCTTGTCTTTTCAGATAATTCTAAAAAAAAAAAATTCACATATTAGAGTCTAATACTCTAATTAGGTCAAGCCGTCAAGCAGCTTCAATCTTTGTCCGCCGTCTTCTTTCTTTCAGAATCGAGAGCTTCCTCACCCCCATTCCTCAATCCCCATTCCTCACCTCAATCCCTAATTCCAATTCGAAATCAAACCCATTTGGGTTGCTAACACCAGCCGTTTCATTTTGCTGTTGTCATAATCCGCCGATTGGAAGTGGTTGTGCGGCAGGTGCAGCCGTGCAGCGAGCGGAAGCTTGGATCTTGGAAGCAGGTGCAGGCGTGCAGCAGGTAAGATGTGATCCTTAAGTAACTACACTTTCTTTTTCGTTTGCTTCAATGTGACCTGAGCTGTCGTGCATTTTAGCTTTTACCTTATGAATACTAATTGAGAGTTGAGACTGCCTATGGTTAAAGAATTATCTGAAATAGCTCGAAGTGAGAAACTCCGCACTTATAAAATTTGTAGCTTTCTGAAAAAAAAAAAAAAAAAAAAATTCTGATTCACTTCTTGTTTAGGAAAGTTAGAAATGGGAAATTATCTGTTCATTTCAGTAAATATTTAGAAGTAAACGAATTTATGGTGGTGTGATAAATTCTTATTACCGTAATCTGTGGGCAATGGTTAGTAAGTCCAGTATGCTAATTGCCTAAATCATATAAAGGCAGTGGGCTAGAATAATAATAATTTTATTGAAGTGCATTTAAAGTGTATGACATCGCTTGATATTGGGGATAGTGTTATAGCACAAGGTCCATAAAAACCCAAGCCTAAACGCAGAAAGTTTAACACAAGGGCTCATACAAATATGGCAAATGATGTACCCACAGCACATGTTTAATAGCTCCTGTAAATTTGTAGTTCGACATGTAGGTTCCCTTTTGTCCTTAGATGCTCTGTTAGGCAAAATGGTTATGTTCTAACTGTAACAATCGAAGCTACGCTTGTATTGTGCTGAATTAGTCAAAATGCAACTTGTGTTAATTTTATTCTCAATCTTTATTAACTCTTGGAAGAAAAAGAAAAGAAACCAACTTAAAATGATCTATGACTGGTGCAATGCCTGCTATAGCTCTTTTTTAACCCTCTTGATTATTTTCAGGTTTGTTAAGTATAACTTTTTTTTATCTTCATTATTGAATTTCCTTGTATTATAGGAATTTGCTGTACTAGTTAAAAATGTTCAACTACTGGGATGAACTAACTACAGGCTGCAATTAATTCAGCAATTTAATAAGCTGTGGCAAGAGGATTGTACATTATAGTTTTGAAGAAGTGAAAAAAAAATGAAAACCTGTATGAAGAATTGAAGGGTACTGCTGACAATGAGTATGAAAGTATTCTGGTCGCATAGTATTAGAACTGTGCCAAGTTTGTATCATTGCAAACTATACAGTTCTGATTTCATTGAGAAACTATACAGTTCTGATTTCATGTGCCAAGTAGATCATCTTCCATTATTATTATTATTATTTTGCAGAAAGTGAAGGCAGCAAAAGAGATTCTACTTCCCATAAATTGAATGTGATAATTGGAAAGGTACATTGTTTGTGTTTAATACTTCGATTCCTCTTCAAATATCTTATTTTAGATTTTACCACTACTATTTAACTACTTAAATTATTTATGTTATGTAGGGCCTGGAGTTGAAAATTTGGAATCCATAAGCAAAAGCTGGAAAGGATTATTGTGGAATGGACAACATGCTACTGTTTTAGTGCTTTAATTGCAAAATTTGTTTCACTTTTTTAACTTGAATGGACACTTTGTCTTTGTTTTTTCTGTTTGTGTGACGTGGTGGATGTTGGTCGTGTGACTTATCTCTGAATTTAGATGTTAGTTTTGATGTTAAAATACGGATGAATTTGGATATTGGTTGGCATATCGGCTGAAAAGTGTTGACAGTTTGATGCTTTGGACTTTAAATTGATATTTTTAAGACTGGTTTGTCTCAAACTCTCAATCATATGGATGAGTTTGGATTTTGAAATTTTTGATTTTGTACATTTCCGTGGGAATGCATGAATTTTCGAATCCAAATGACAGATGAAAAGACTGATTGAAAGAGCAAATTCTGCTTACTAAGAGAATTGCAGATTGTTTGGTTCAGCTTAGCCTTTTATAAACGGGCACAGTATTTAATAGAGCTCGAGTTCGAGCTCGAGTTCGAATTCGAGCAATTTCGAGCACGAGCTCGAGCCTCACGATTGTCTTACGAATCGAATTCGAGCATGCAACATTGATATTCGTCGATCGCGAGCTTTAGACACTTCGTCGAACTCGAACTCGATCAGCCTACTATTTGAGCTCGATTCGATTCGTTGACACCCCTATTCAAGCTACTCGCCAAGTTGATAGAGTTGCACCCTTTAAGAGCAATTTTTGCAACACTTACATGAGCCCATAACGTGTGCTTTTCTTGAAATTGCTGCTGCCTAATGTATTGCATAAGAAACTGGGTGCTCTTACCTTATGAAACCCAGGTGCCAATTTCAAATGTAAGCTTTGCTGTTATCACTCTTTGAGTCCGCTTATCACTGTGAAATAAAGGGGGTGCTGGGATATTTCTTGTGTGTTGAGTTTGATCAAAGCTATGACTTCAAGTCCTTAAGCTTTCTTAATTCTCTTGATTTTATTTTGTTTCCTATCTTTGTATACAGGCTTCCTAAAATCAATGTCCAGCAAATTATGGTATGAATGAAACTGATTTTCAAGCTTCACTTGCTTGAACTTTAAACAACCTGTCACTCCTTTACGATTTACAAGTAACTATTTGTCCAACTACTAGGATTAGCGTAAACAAGAAAATTTGAATAATAGTTAGTCACCTATGGAGTACAAGTGTAGTGTAAGTATATTAGACCCCAAAAAAAAAAGAAATCAGAAAATTTGGATAAGTTTCAAGACGAAGAGAAAAACAAATGTTTCTTTTTTTTCCCCTCCTGTTTAAATTCCCTAATAACGTGGGAAATTATCAATCCCAAAATATTAGCAACATTCTAGTCCGAACTATGATTTTTTTTCCCCTCCTGCTTAAATTTTTTAAATTCCCTAATATTAGCAATCCCAAGATATTATCAATTAGCAATCCCAAAATATTAGCAACATTCCAGTCCGGAAAACGAGTTGGGACAGAGCCGGTGATCACTGCAAGTTTCACTATTTTAAGAGGCTTGAGAACCACATTCCCATCCATCATCCATCAGTGTTTCGCTCATTGTCCTCTGCTTTTTCAGAAACCCAAACCTCCCAGCTCTCATAGTCAAAAAAAAAATAATAATAATCTTACGTCGTTGCTTTGGAGAATAGGAAATGGGTAGAATAACAAGTTGGTTGAAGCCCTGTTTTGGGCTTAACAAGAAGGAAAAGGAGAATGAAGAGAACACCATGATCTCCAGTACCAAATCTGGTGATGGCAGAAGAGATGGTGAAAGGTTGAGAGGAAGAGAAACTTCTTCCCATATGCCCACTACTCCATCATCTCTTAATGCTGAGCAATGCAAGGAGGCAATTGCAATGGTAGCCTCCACCGTTGCAGCTGCTAACGCTGTCATTGCCACCGCAGATGCTGCAGTAGCAATGTGTAGAAGGCTCATCACTGAACCCAGGGACCTCCAAACCTCGGCTGCCATGAAGATTCAGAGCGTGTATCGCGGTCACTTGGTAATCAATTCAGAGTTGTAATTGTAGTAGTAGTAATGTTTTCCTGTTTCTCATGTGTAACTATGAATACATTGTGACAAATGGGAAGTTGTTGCGAATCAGGCAAGGCGGGCTCGCAGGGCGTTGAAATCGCTAGTGAGGGTACAAGCCCTGTTTAGAGGATACATGGTACGTAAAAGGATGCAAGCATTCATGAGAGCAAAACAGTACTACGTCCATGCCAATATGACTTATGGCCTGGCACATCAATCTGAAAGAAGCAAGCAGAGGTTATCACAACATTCCAGACGCCAATCACTATCCTCGGAATGCCAATGTCCCCATGGGTATAAATGTTGTTGTAATTTTGGTTTTCTATTCATTTACATCACCACCACCAGTTAGTTAATCATTCCTTAATATATTACTGGTCCTTTAATTCTGAATTCAGCTCTTCTTCTGCAGGTTCTCCGAGCCTCGTGACGGAGAGTTTCATGTTGCATCTCTTCCTTGCAATCCTGACTTGAAAGTCATGTCTGATCTTCGGGATGCCACAACTGGAGACCCTAATGTGGTCCATTCCGAAGTATCCATGAAGGAATGTGAGAAGTACAACAAAATGAAGGTAAGCTTGTAACCTGAACTTTTGCCTCGGCAATCGAATACTAGGATCTAACATGTAAAAAAATGAAAATAAAAAGAGAGTAGTTGGACCTCCCAAATGTTGAAAATGGGTGGAACTAGTAACACAAGCCTACAAAACTCTGTGTACGAGGGAATGAATCTCTACCATTTCTCATATTGAAGAAGCACTTTTTGAATTCAACGCAAAGATTATCTTGTCATTCCAGAGTCAAGGTTGATTTTCTATGAATCTGTTACTCAATTTTTATCACTCTTCATGCGTGATTTATTTTGCTTGGATCTTACAGATGGCTAAGGGGATTACTCGCCATAAACACTGCCTGAGGCAGCCATCTGAAGGATGGAGCTCCATAGTCAACGAACTAAGATCACGGAGGGAGGGTAAAAATGCGGGCAGCATCCAAGATGGTTCTACCAGACCTCCTAACCCGTACGAGAAAATGTCTGTAAGGAGAGAGACTCCTCGCCAATGCCGGAGAATTCTGCCTTTGTTTTAGTTGGAGATGAATGAAAAGTCATCTAATGATTCTTTTTGAAATTAAGATGGTAGTCAAGGAACGATTACATTATTATATGTCCATTTTTCCTTTTCCAATTTCCCGTTGGACTTCTCCATCAGCTCAGGGAAGCTAACCTCACGTTTATGAGCGTAATCTTCTGTATAGATTCATTAACCTTTTTATACTAGTGAAGAGTAGAGTAGTTAATGTCTAATAGCTTAGTTCCTGTTACTCAACTCCATAGCAGCAGTGTTCTAATCCTATATCTCAAATTAAAAGTACCTACCAAAAACCTACAGCTGGTTTTTCTGCTCTCTGTAAATGCGACATTTCCATCAGTTTAAACTTCGGTGATGTAATTGTTTAAGCATGCATTAAAGCTTTTACCTCAACAATATGGTTTGAGATTATGGTTGTTAAAGTCATCTTTCTACACGTCAAGCTAAATAGCCAGCCGCTAGCACCTTTAGGTATGTAGCATCTTGAGGTTAGATGCGAGTACACTACTGTCAAATTTCTTCTCAAACACATTCAACCATCCTAATCTTTATCCTTAAGCATGAAAGCACCGGATTTTGGCGCAATGGTAAATACGGATTCATATATTTGTTTAGCATGAATGCACCAAAGTAACTGATATATAGATAAAATTTAATTTCCACAATGGTACAAGTATACATTACGTGCTAAATTAAGACAATCCCACAACTCTGATGCCCAGGTAAGTACCAAAAACAACTCATTATTTCAAATCCAAGCAAACATAATAAAAGGAAAGGAAGACGAAGCCAAGACTAGAGTTTAGTTCAATGAGATAGATAAAACATCATACATTCGAATCAAGCTTCAGCCCCCTCAGTGGACCTCCCGCCAAAAGGATCGTGAGATGGACCAGCATCCTGCCCAATGTGGCGCTGCACCAGACGCTGTAGATCAGACATAACCTTCTGTTCACGCTTGGACTTCTCCTCATAGTTAAACATGGCCAATGCACGCTTGTCCTCAGCACTATAAACCTGGTTTTCCTTTCTAATACGAATAGCATTCATCCTCTGATGCCTACTACCACTCATCACATATCCAAGAGTCTCAAACTTCTGAATCTCCTCAGCTGATAAACCCACTTCACCTCTTCGTGGGATACGCTTCCCCTGCTGAACATACTGTGCAATGGCATCACCTTCACCTGGCCTAAGTGCCCCACCATAACTAATATGCCCTTCAGCCCTTGGCAACGGCATCGGCCCAACCACTGGCTCATTCTCTAATGCAGCTCTCTTCCTCGACTCAATAAGCTCCTTAAACTGAAGCACCTCACTATCAACTTCATTCAACATCGCCTTTTCCTCTGCAGGCTTAGGTTTACTCTTAGCATCAATTGCAGAATCAGAACTCTTCTCTGATAATGAGGCCTCGTCATCGGATTCTGTTTTCCTCTTCTTCTTGCTACGTTTGGACATTGCGCTCTTCTGCTTTGTAGACTTCACACGATCTCCTGATGATGGACTAGCATCAGAATCCTCACTCCCACTCTCATCTTCGCTTTCGCTTTCATCTGAATGACTTTTCCTCTGCTTCTCCTTGTTATGTTTGGACCTGGAAGAGGAAGAGCTCTTCTGCTTTTTAGACTTCACCCGATCTCCTGATGATAGACTAGCATCAGAATCCTCACTTCCACTCTCATCTTCGCTTTCACTTTCATCTGAGTAACTTCTCCTCCTACTATTCCTCCTCCTCCTACTTCTCCTGCTGCTCTTCTTTCGCCTAGTCTGATTTCTGCTAGAAGATTTCCTCCTTCCCCTCGTACGATGATCTTCTTCTGAGCCTTCACTAGACTCATCTGATTCACTCTCAGTCTCAGAAACCGACTTTGAGCTCCTACTCTTACGCCTAGAACTCGATTTCTTCCCCTTCCCCTTCTCCTTCCTCTTGGACCTCGAGTCATCCGATTCAGAGTCAGTAGACCCCGATGCTGACTCAGATTCAGACTCGCTTTTAGCATCCGATTTCAAAATATCCCGATTTTTTGCATCTTTCTCGCTAAGTTCCTTTTCCACTTCGCTGTTTTCCGCGATTTCATCCTCCTCAGGATCGTTCGGATTCCTGGGAGGACTAGGAGTACAATTCCAAATACAATTCTTCAGCATCTTTCTCAATTTCTGGCGCTTGAGGCTCCTGTAGTCTTCGAAGCTCAAGCCTCTCAGCTCCTCGTCAGATTCCGACTCCGCATACCGCCCGTTCCTATAATCGCGATCGAGGTAGGAATTCTTCCGGGTATCGCTGTAGTTGTTGTATTTCTTCTCCAACTTTAGGGTTTCAGACCTAGGGCTTCTGGTAGGGTAGGAATAATCCGGAGAGGCTCGTAGGTCACGGCGCCTGTCGTGCTTTGAGTACTGGTTGTAGATTGGGCTCCGACTACGACTACGGCTCCGGCTAAAACTTCTGCTGCGGCTTCGGCTAGGGCTGGGGCTGCGATTGCGGGTACGATGGCGAGGCCATGAATCTTCGAAAACGTAGCGGTCCGGGGAATATTCTCTACCGCTACGACGCCGTTCATGGGGGATTTCTACAGCGGACGACGGTCGGCCCATTTGGGAATTGGCTATAGAGGGCAAGAAATTGGAGCTAGACCCTCTTATTAATAAAGGTTACCTGAGGCGGTTGTCGAAATAAAGCCGGTCGTTTAAACGTCGTCGTTCTGATTGTTTTTCATATCAAAGCATGGCATAAATTGTTCCATATGCTCTAATGTTCGGTAAGGAGCTCGACAGAGGCATTGGATCACCGAATCACTGGTGAGTATTAATTCAATATTTATAAATAAAAAATAATAGTTTTAATATATATAAAAAATATAATAAAGTGCTTCTAGATATTAATTATTATACTTAGAAAGATATATAATAAATACATAGACATTAATAGAAGATTTAATTTCATTTTATCGTACTTTTAAATAAATAAATAATATAGTCAAGTATAAAACAAAATTTATATTGCTTGTTTTAAAAAATATAGCATTATTATTTTATTTTAAAATAAAGTAATTTTCTAACTAATCAAATATTGTCGATTTAAAAGTTAAAGGGATTACTTGTATAATAAAAAAATAAATAAGTTTATTAAAAAAATATTTAGTTATCAAATAAAAACTAAGCAAGTGGTAAAGTCTATATATATATATATATGATCCAATTTATAAATCTTATCAAAGGCATATACTCCTATACATTTTGTTTCAAAAACAAAAACCCACAATTTAAAAAAAAAGTGTAAATCGGATCAATTGAAAAATTGGACGGGTCTCGATTGAAACACCGGATCAATTACTTGTCCGGTCAAATTAGAGACTCGACCCGATCTAATTCTCAGGTCACCAGGTCAATCGGTTCAACCGCCGGGTCGGATCGAGTTTAATAACTATGGTTCTAATTACATATCTAAATGCTTACTAACCTAGCAAATACCATAATATCTATAACCATACTTTTAATGATACTCAACTTTTGTAAGTGCTTAGTTTCCTTCTCTCAACCTGACTTCACACTCAAGTGCACCTCAAATTATAGCTCTCTGTTCTTAATATTCTTTGTTCCTTTCACAAGCAATTGGTTGCAACCAAATATCACTTTCATGAAAATTAGTGTAGATTTATTAGCTCACAACCAAATACATTATATTCTTCTTTTAAATTTACAAATTTTAATAGTTTACTACTCATCCAATGTTAAAACATTTTAAGCACTACAGTGCTTTATATTGTATTTGGCACACATTCAATCCGCTCACCAAGTCATATGTATCCTTGTGTTTTAAACTCTGTACAATTATTCTGCAAAAATAAACTGCACCAATGGTATTTATATCCATTATTATATTAACAACAATTAGAACATGTAAGGTTACTTTATAAAATATTTATACAGCACCTAATATAACAAAGTTCAAAAAATTTGTCAAATTTTCACCCAATATCAAATTGTGTACCTGTTAATTCCGCCTACTTTTGCAGATTATATTTTTTTCATATATTATGCTACAACTTTCACCTCTTGTACCATTGTATTTCTGCATTTTCTATCCAATCGCATACTTCCCCGACCCGCGGTGCTTAATACATTACTTCTTATTTGAATTAACTAATATTAAAAAAATTAAACTTAAATTGGGCATTACTGGTATTAAATTTTGTATAGAATGTTTTAGAACCAAGTGTAGAGAATTAGTATGTAAAAGTTTCTAGAGTTATATAAAGACTTTTTGGCTAGCATTCCTCCATTTGTGAACACATTGTATAACTCTTTAAGTGCGATATAAGAATTTTCCTTAATCTTTAACCTTTCTCTTCTTTGATTACTTTTTTCGCTTCTGCACAACCACGCATTTGAGTGTTAGACTGAACTAACAATCATTCATTACTTAAGTTTTGAAACTTGTTAGTGTCGTGTTAATAAGGATTTTTAACCAACCCGTGACACAAGGATCTCACAAATTTGCAAAATGAAATAGAAAGTACCTAAATAAGAATCTATTACAAATTTCAACATGCATCGACTATGAACAGTATGGAAAGTACCTAAATTATCTTATGAAGTATAGTTTCATCTGTATCCCTAGAAAATAGCTACTCCCCGGCTAAGATCTCAGCCAAAAATGCAGCCGATCGACCACATGGCCATATTCGTAGAAATTGAGTTATCATCCAAAAGCCCTTAAAGAAACTCAGAAAAGAACAAGATATTGCTATAGTATCATGATCATTTCAAGAGAAGTTATTAAATCCTATCTCTATAATTTGCAACAATTTGCTTACGAATAAGGTGAATGTATCAACGAGGAAGGCTGCTAATGCAACGACATAGGAGGCCATGCTTTTCTTGGATGGGCAGAGGAGAATTCAGAAATTTTGATTTCTTTGCCATCAAACAACGAACTATGGTCTTCAAATCATGGTGTGCAATGCTTCTACTGTGGAGGCACATATACCTCCCTCTAGCAGTTGGCCCATAAAAAATCTGACTTTGTTTTCGGGGAAGTGCCTTTCATTCTTCTCCATGAAACTTTTCAAATTATACTCCCCGTGTAATCGGTCCATATTCCATAGCTTTCAGATTTCGAATCCTAAAAACCACCATCTCGATAATTCTTTGGTTATCTAAGTGATGCAGAAGTTCAGCCTCCTTTCTCACAAAGTGTGGTAAAGGCTTCCCATTAGTAGCTTTTAACTTCTTTAACATATATTCCTCACTAGCATCCTTCTTCTTCGCCTTATATATGCTGAAAATACCCTCATCCTCTACAAATTGCATCTCGAAATCATCAAAGTCCACAGAAACATATATACTTCAGTAATGTTTCTGCCTCTTTTCTCACCATCAGCTTTAGGTTCCATTCCTCGCGCCGTTCTTTACAAACATGGCAAAATGGACGACTTTTATGTCCAGTATAATGTTTTCATCTCACATAATGATAGGTACATATTCTCATGTATGTCATGTATTTCATAACCAGATGGAAGTATTTCACTTGAATGAGAAATAGTAAACAAGGCAAATTATACTAACAATCTTAACCACATAACCAAATGGCTGAGCAGGTGGAAAAAAAAAAAAAGCAACAAACAAACAAATGAAAAATCAAGGAACATTCTTAGCAAACAAACAAAAATTTGTAAAGCTACTAGTAAAAATAAACCAAGGAATATCATAAAGAACGTCGCTTTTGTTCTACTCATTAAACCAAATAGAACAATAATTAGTAACAACAGTGAAACCAGTAGAAATCGGCAATACTGAACCTAGAACAATCAAGGAGATCATGAAGCACGACTCAATCGAAATGTTTTAGTCAATGATAATGTAAAGGCTTCTTTCATTCGTATTATGTAATCCATGGAGGTGGAAAAATTGTGACCCGTGAGAAATCTAAGAAACTAACAGCAGTACTAATAGACATGGAAAACACCTCAAATCGTAGTTTTACTGATTACTGAAATATGGAAGTTAAGGGGAAAAGCCGATAGGTTCATGTAAATACAGAATTCAAGTTTCTCTCTAATATACTTATCTCTACCTTTCGGCTTCTCCTTTTTGGGTTTCAGGACAAATAATACACTACACATATGCTGCTTCTGTAGACAATTGATAAATTTGACCTAATTTCAAGAACCAATAAAATTCACTCAAAATTCAATAATAATAGCCATACACAACCCCAAAAAAAAAGTAGAAAAGTCGAAGAAGTGTCTAGATTTTTTTTCCAGCGAGCTCACATCAAATGTTGAAAAATGAAATAAAAGAACCTAATCATCTCCTTACATTTATTCATCTAATTAAAATAAAGCTGAAAAAGATACAAGAAATCCAAAAGATCAAGATGAAGAAATCCTAAAACAAAAAATCAACAAATCGGGTATCAAAAAGGAAGAAATTTCAACAAAATATTAGATAAAATAAAGATTTAAGTAGTGAAAATGAATAACTTGATTGTATTTTTTTCACTTCATCTTCTCCGACTCTCTGCCTAGGAAACGGGAACAGGGAGGAAAGAATACGACTAATATTAAAGGTGATCAAGAAACTAAACTGTTCTTTTCACTGGGAAAATTTTGAAAATGTGGAATGACCTAATGGGAAGAATAATAAAGGCGGGAGTTCCCCGCAGCTACAATAGCGAATTCGTGCCCTTTGCAATTTGGGAATTTTTTTATTTGAGAGGGGTATGGCTGTCTTTTGACCTATTTTGTTTGTTGTGTGTTGTGTTTAATTAACCTGTTCACGCTTCACACTTTCTTGATCTCCTCCCTCAATTGTCGATAGTATCAGAACCCTAGGAGGTTTCCTTTAATATTATTTAGCACCCCTAAAATTTTAAAAATATCACTTATTTTCTTTACTTTTATATTTATGTAACAAAATTTTGAAAAACCCTAAACTACTCTTTGCTTGCTAAACAAAAATACTCCTAAACCACTTTATTTACTCTAAGAAAATTATCACTTAAAAAACAATGTCTAGCAATATTACCACATCATAGTGTGCTATAGTCCATAAAATATAAATTTGAAAAGTAAAAACTATATTTGCAAAGAAATACACTAGCACCAATTTAACTTTATATGTTCAAAATTGATTTCTTATGAACCATATATTTTTCTCCAACTTCTTTTTATCCCATGTCCAAAATTTTAAATTGCATTGATTCATTATAAAAATCAATTCAAAATAAATAAAGAAATCATACCCACTCTATCACAATCACAAAAAGTAAAAGATAAATAAATTTAAGTTACTATAATTTACAAATAAAAAATCGGATAGTCATAAAAAAAAATGAGTAAGAGAGAGAGATGGAGAAAGGAGAAAGAAAAGAAAATGATTTTTTTTTAAAATTTTTTGAATTCCATTTATTTGATATGTGAATTATGTATTAAGCGAGGCTTAATGTAGTCTTTTTACAATTAGTAAGGGAGGTAAGTGATATTTTTAAAACTTTAAAGGTCCCAAGTGATATTAGAAAAAACCATAATAGAGGTTTTTTGATAATGTCACGTGCAATCAGCCGGGGTAAACTAACTCCTATTACATCTTGAAACAAAATATTAGTAATAATATTAGTATAGTGTGTTTGGATAGTAAATACTTCAGATAATTTTTTTCAAAAGTTACTATAACACATTTTTTTATATGATATATGTAAAATAAAAAATTAATTTTAAAAATGTGTCTTCGATCTTTCCCTTCCCACCGCACAGCTCCTCATTAGCCAGTCTCGCTCGTTTTTCAGTCTCAAAAAGCACTTACAACAGCCCAGTGATGAACCAAAAAAATGCCAATTGCCATTTTCATTTTGCTACCTTCGTGCTTCAAAAAGTACTCTGCAGGTGTATCTGTGTGGTCTGAAATTCTGTTGTACTAGTTGCCTTGAAATTCTGCAGCACTATTCATCAAATGATTGTAAACTGGACCTGCAAATCATATAGCTAATGTAAGCTATGATTTGCAGGTATGTGTTCTAGAGTTTCTGCGGTACTAGATTATTGTTGGAATCAATAAGTGTGTATATTATTATTATTGTGTACGTTCGATTTGTAAGTTGCAGACTTGCCTTGTATGTTGCAGACTTGCCTTGTATGTTGCTTTCTGCTTGGGTATTAATAAATTCTTATTTACCGAAAAAAAAAAAAAGAAAGAAAGAAAACGTACTCTGCAAAGACCATGCTGTTCATTGTTGCTGTTTATCCCATTGTTTCCTTCTTTACCGATGCATGAAGCCTTGCATAAATCATGATAAACACTGGAATGTCTTAAAATATATATATATTTTAAATGTTACGTTGTATTAAATTATTAATTACATATAAGAAGCAGGCAGATTATGCTGCATATGAAACACCGTGTAAACAAACCTACCTTCCCCATTTGTTAGTGTATTTTGTTGTCTTGAATCTCCCTTTTGTACTGGACCACGGGCAGGAACGGTTGCATGCACAATGTGTAACTTTAGAATAAATTTTTGTGACGTTGTTAAAAATGTAATACAAGAAGTGATATAAACCGTACAAATTTTTTTTTATCAAATCTTGGCCGTGAACAACTCACGGTCCATCTGTTAAAAATGTAATACAAGAAGTGATATAAACCGTACAAATTTTTTTTTATCAAATCTTGGCCGTGAACAACTCACGGTCCATCTGATGACCGTTCCTACCCGTCATCCCTTTTGTACTTCTCTTGACTGGTACCGATCGCCAAATGCTGCGTGGAGCTCGCTTGTAGCGCTATTTTGTCTCTGACTCTAGTTTATATTCTCTACGAAAATTTTTTTAATATCTGGCTTTTTTGTTGTCTCTTCAACCAGCAGCTATGTAGTTTCACTGACGCACAAAAACAAAGGTTCATTCTCGACAGTTTTCTCGTCATCTCTACATCTAATATTAATTTATTGTAACTCACTGTAATATAACATAACGATTATGACTTTTGAGATTCTCGTCATCTTTTTACATCCACTAGTTCTTTTGAGATACAGCCCAGGATGAAGAATCTCCTTTGGCTTTCCCCCACTTCCCACAAAAGACGATGAAGAATGAAAGAAGCTTTCTCTGATATAAATATATCGAAGAAGCTCAGGTATATAACAAGACTCGATACATCCCCTCGAACAAAGAGTTTATGTGCAAATCTCTATACAAAAATTAGAGGCTATTTGTCACCTCGTAGAGGTTGAAGAGAACAAAAAGACTAAACTACTACTACAAGAAAACGAGTTTTTGATCCATTAACAGGAAAATTGGAAAAACCCACAACATTATCGCAGTAGTGATCCTGAAAGGGTAGCCGGTATACTCAGTGACCGTTTCCTTATTTTTACATTACCAGAAGCTGGCACTTTCCTCTCATTCTTTTCCCTGAAGAGAGACGAATATGATCGTGCAGGTGGCTCCAACGGACGTTCACCCTCATCTCTCAAGAAAAGAGAGAGATTTTGTTTGTATTTCTCTTCAAGCAGATTGTTGTTAGCTCCTTTGGTTGGTTGATTTCCTGAATTATCCATCACATTCGTTTTCGACCCTTGCTTTTTAAAGAGCGTTTCATCATCATCATCAGACAAATAACCAGTCTGCTGGATATCTTGCATGGCAAGGTCATCATACTCCTCGTCTGTCTTGGTTGACCCCTCATCTACAGAGCCTTCCATCTGCGAAAGTTAACAATGGATTAGAAAACAAACTTCAGCTCTATACCATAGGCATATAGTTGTTAGCATCACTATCGGGTCATGACTAGTAAAAGACATTTCCTTCTACTTTGGGTTTACCATTTTTACACTTAAAAAAGTCGAGAGGCTACAGCATAACGTCCTAGATATTTGCCCTACATACACTGATGAGATTTTAGACAATCTGTACTTAGCTTAAAATTGCTTACAGCAGAAACAAAATACAAGTATCCATACCTCTTCATGATTCACTTTCTCGCCATCACTGAGATCCTCATCACTTCCTGCTTCAGGTGACTCATCAACTTCTTCATCACTACCATGCACGGATTCTTCCTCCTTAAGCTGAAAGAAGAGGTAAAAACCCAACAAATATTAGAATCTACCAACAGATATAAAATGGAAGACTTGCCAAAACAAGAGCCCCAGTGGACAACAGTTGGGAGGAGAATATGCAATAACAGACAATGAAGCAAAAAAAATTACCACTCAATTATAACTGTCTTAATAATATTTAGCTTCCCAAATGAAAAATTAATCACATGTTTGAAATGGACACGAACTGACCTCCTTTGCAGGTCCCTCAGAGAACCTCGGTGAGCTGCAGCAGGAAGAATGATATCTGCTACCAGTGTCAGTCAGTTCACCCCTAGACTCATCCACACTGCTGGCACGACTAGTGGCACCAGTATCACTATGCCATGCACTGATGCCGAAGTGGCCAAACTGCAGATTAACTGGTTCAGCCCTGCCAATCTGCAAAGGCCCATACATAGCCAGCACGGGCTTTCCATTCTCATCTCTTAAGTTAACCGGCCAAGCCTTTGCCACGGATCCATCATTATTGAGGAGAGCCATCAGATGCCTAGAAGAACCTTTGCGCTGAATCAATTGAAACATTCCTTTAGAACTCAAGGAATTGGCAGCACACTGATTTTTGTACTCCTCAGCAACAATAGCAACTGTATTTGTAACTGGATCATAAAGCTGCTCTCCTGCCTCACGCCTTCTTAGACAACTGAAAACCGTTGCATGAATGGCTGCAACACTTTTGTCAACATTGGTATTATTTATCTTAGGCACCAAATGCTTGTCTGCTCGGTTGCACAGATACTCTTGGATTGTTCTGATATTCCGGATATACTTAACATACTTGTTCTTTGCAGGATCCAGTGTCATGTACTTTGCCCGGACTGCAAATCGTTCCAGGTGCTTCTCCTCATTTGAAATGTAAATCATGAAAGGTATGATTGAAGGATGTTTCTTCATAAGCCCCATCTGCATGACAAAATTAAGTTGCAGTGATGTTGACAAGAGGAGGAAAGCAATCGAATATTCATGCAAGAAAAAACAATTTACCACAAAATTAAGGCTTAAGTGAACACCCTCAACCACTACAGATTCTTTCCTCTCTTCCCATGTAGTGATAAGGCGATCTAGGCTATCAATGACCATCTCACTTTGGGCCTTGAATCCTTGAATTGCCATCTGCTTTGGACTGATAAAGTCAACCATGCCAGAATTCCCCTCAAGTGTTGATTTTTTTACAGCAGGCCCATCAACTGCATCATCCTTTGATAATGGAGGGGTTAAAATACCAGCTGAGTTTTTCGCTTTCTTCTTAGCTGTTGCTTCAGCAATAGCTTCTCGATCTAAGTGTTCGCCAGCATGGTAAGTAGAAGCCCAAAGCAGAGGGTTTTCCTGTTCACTTACGAAACTCCTCATCATATGCCTAATAGAGTCAGTAGAAATTACTGTTGTGATTCCCAACCTGCTAGCCTGCAGAAATGATTATAAAGAATGTAAGTCAAAAGTTTTCTTAGTTGGAAAAACAGCATGGTCTGTACCAGTAAAACATCATATTGCAACTGCAACAAAAGCCTAAGTAACTATGTCTACATTCAGAAACTCTAACAGGTGACAGCGCTCCAGTACAACCCCTTGAAGCATATTAAATTTGTTAACACAATCCTACATAAAATACATATGAGCAACAGGTATCAATTTTCAGATGTCACAACAAGACCGACTAATAAAGAAACAATGAAAATAAAATAAACAAAAACAGCCAAAATATGGACGCTCCCAAATAAAGGTGAGAAACAAATCCACAATATCCAATATGAGATGTGGTATAATAGATTGTGGAGATATCATTAATTGTGAAAACCTTTTGAACCTTTTGAAAGAACTAGGAACACAAAAACATGCAAACTCCACATAAAACTACCCCCATTGCAGAACAGAAAAGGCATGGAACTAAAATGTGTCAAGGATGTCAACACTAGACATGCAAGTATAGGTTAGAAAAGGAGATACATACCAGTAAAGCAGACAAAGTAGATTTGCCACATCCACTAGTGCCACACAATAACACTGTAACAGATTCCTTTTTTTCTCGGATTCTGTATCCACAAATTGCTAGTTAGAGAGACAGTTATGACAGACAAGAAGGTACTCAATGACAGGCTAATGCAAAGAATATAAAGGTGCAGCATTGATAAACAGGAACTTAGTGCAATCAATATATAGAAGTAGATTGCTTGAATTGCATGATTAACTAAAGATGTTAACTGTTTAGAGGTAGACATGTAACTTTATCTTAATTTTAATTGCTAACCGTGTATAAAATGATGCCTCAAAAGAAGGAAGAACACAATACATCAAGCAAATTGCAGGCAAGCTTAAGCAAATATACAATGTGCTATCTAATAAAAGATGTTCTTTTCATCCCATACAAAAACTCCATCTACTTTTACTACACAATTGTCTCAATTGAGCATGGGAAGCAAAGTATACCTGCAAGCTAATGCCAGATCAGCCCTCTGATTTAGACCCACATATTTGTACTCTGCAAGAGCATCGCAGACAACATCTAGAAAAATCTTTCTTTTAATAACTATGGTTGTGCGCTTTTTGTACAATTCAAATGGTTGGCCATTATTATCATCATCCTTTAGAACAGTATGGGTAACTCCACTTGCATTATCCAAAATCCCACTGTAGATATCAAACTCCTTCTGAGAGTGTACCTTTGAATCACCCAATCCTGAAATCTCTGTAACACATGTACCTAAATTCTCACCAAAACACCCACCTCTAATCATCTCAAAAGCACGTTGACTAATCTGATCACAGAAGAAAAATATAAACTCAGTAAAGCATAAATAGAATTAAGCAAAACCACAAGTTAAAAGTGGATAGAATATGCAGAATCCCTTAATAAATGAAAAAGAAACTCTAATAATCAGTTTCAACCATAAGACTGTCCATATCAACATGGCAAGCTTGAAGCAGTGCATCAGAAGGTCCTGATAAATGCTTTTAACTCATAAAAGCCTCGCTCAAAACGTGGAGGACAAGGCACGCCAGGAAATTGATGGACAAAACATAAACACTTACCGTATGCATATAACCAGATAGATCATTGCACTAAATAAACTACCTAAATTTAATCCATGAACTGACAGACAATTTGCTGCCTTGCTAGGGTAACATAAAATACACCATAGGCACACCAAACCTCATAATGGTGGAGTCTTTACACATTAGGTTTGCTATAAGAAAAACAACTAGGTAGCACCTCAAACTTCACAATACAAAGAATATACAATCAAAGGGTGCAAGATTTTACACAAATATTATGCTAAGACAAAGCTTCAACCATCAGCATTACCAAACATGATTAACTTCATGCATTGACAAGCTACAACTTAATTAGATCCATTGGGTTTGATTTATATCTTGCCCCATAAATCCTCAATAGATGTTTCTATGGAAGCGCAAAATGCTTAACATCACCAAGCAATTGAAATAAGTAAATTAAATATTTTCGATATTGCTAGTCCTCAGTAGATGTGTCTAGCCCCAGCACCGATGTGTGCCTTCTAGGCATTTCAGACAAAACATAGCAAAAACCAGTCGAGAAGACAGCTGGGATAAATAACGACAACTCCAATACCACCGACTCAAGTTAAGGAAGAGTCCACTGTCAGCACTGACAAATTGGGAAAATAAACGAACCCCACGAACCGATCATACAGATCATAACCGTTTTCAGACAGATAATCTTGCATGCAACAAGTCAAATTTTACCTACTATAAGCGGATCACGAAGCTGCAATGAGACGTACAACGAAATCGGAAAATAGAGAATAAAACAAAATAAAAATCACAATCCACAAAAAGCAAATTCAGAAAAAAGAGAAAAAAAGCAAAAGATTAAACCTTGAAAGCATGTCTAGACTTGCATCCCATGAGTTGCAGAGTGCTCTGCAAAATCGACCGCGTATACCGATACGAAGAACGTTTACCGTCCTCCGTTTTCTTCTTCACCTCCGCGTCATCGTCCACCACCTTTAAATACATCACCTTCGCCACCTCCACCGCCATTTTTCCTACCAAATAGAAAATTCCACGATCTCCGTAAAAAAGTCCACATGCAAACGGAAAAAAAATTTCCAAAAGAAAAGGAGAAAAAAAAAAGCATTCACAATATTCCTCACAACTCAACCAAAAAAATACTATCAAAATCACAAACATAATGCAGTAATACAGATGATCATAACAGCGATATACCTTAAAAATGCAAATTAAGGGAACTTTTTCGGTGAATATATATTATATCATTCGTTCCGAAAGGAGAGATACGGGAACGAATTCACCTCCGGCTAGGGTTTATATAGCGATGAAACTGAAATTGAAGATAAAAATTGAGCTAACAACGAGAAATTTCGCCATTTACAGCAGCGTGATCTCGCCATTTTTATTGTCAGCAGCTTACACGCATCAGAGCTCGAAAGCGTCCACGGGTCGCTTTATTTGATGGAAAAAAACAACAAAACTTAGAGACACCGCACTGCACTTTCTCTCCCTACAAAAGTTATACTACTACTAAACTAACCCCAACAAAAAAAAAAATTTAAAAAAAAAAAGAGAGAGGGGGAGAGATTCTCTCTATATGTATCTCTCTATATATATTTTTTCCGTATTTCTCGAAAGACTAGTAGCGCGCATTGACGGTTTTAGGCCTTTGAGCATTTATAGCGGTGGGGAAAGATGTGGGATCGGGGAAATTGGAGGGGCAGGATTCGTAATTTCGGGGAAAGGAATGGGTTGATTTGTGAAAACGAAGTGCGGTTTCCATCTACCATCGCACTACAGAATTAATTTTTTTGGCACCCAAAAAATGTGTTTCGTGCGACTGCAGGGGCCCACTATAGTTTTTCTTTTTACCTTTTAAATAAAGAGAGTAGTCATGCCATACTTTAATGCAAAAAATTTAGGTAATATTTGGATTGCATTTTTCTAAATTTTTTTTAGAAAAATTACTGTAGATATTTGATATATATAAAATAAAAAAATAATTAAAATATGCATTCACTGGAAATATAGCAATTTTTCTTTCCAAACAAGGTTTTACGATTGTACTATGGTCCATGACTCCGATTAGTTTTCCATTCGATCCCATAAAAGTGAGAAAATTCCATAATTGATTAAATCTTGATGCATAATCTAACCAATTAATAATTTGTCGATAATAAGGGTTCATGAGTTAATTAAGAAATTTATCCTTTCTATTTGGGGTCCTATCTATGCCTCATGGACACCATTATGATGGAGATTAGATGTTGATTTTAAGTAAAATTAAATAAAAAACTATATAAATATGTGATATGGTAATAATTGTCAGTTTTGTATCCACATGATAAGTTGAATGTAATTTAGGTATATTATGTCGTCTGTACACTCGTTTAAAAAAATGCCCCTTTTAATTTTATAACAATTGCATATCCACAAAATAACTTATTTTTTTCCTATTTAATATCGCATTTCTGTAGTCAAAATCAGGTTAAAATCATTGATATGGTTATGATATCAATGGTAGGATCTTTTTTTTTTTTTTTTTTTTTTTGGGAGTGGGGCAATCAATGGTAGGATCTCCGATTTGGCAATAAGATCAATTATGTGTTTGACGAAATAAATTAACGGAGCGCATGAATCATGAAGAGTTATTTCTTTTGCTTTTCGGGATGATTTTGTTTACTTATAAGTCTACTATTTACTAAAAGTAGAGATTATGATTATCCATAGCAAATAAACGACGAAGATTTGGCAGTAAAACCAAGGAAAGTGCTTAATTATTCTCGTGAAAATTTCCAAATATGCAATTGTATGTCATTTACATTTATGACACCTTCTAACCCTTATTAATATTTTGAACTAAGTTATTCTATTTTTTTTTTATAACAAAACATATTTCATTGACGGATTGCTGGAAATTGTCCAACACGATTGATATATATCGTTGCTCTAATGACAGATAAAACATGCACTAAAATTGTAGATTTGCAATTTAACAGATACAAAAGATTTGAAAAATTAAAAACAGATTCTGAACTAAGTTATTAGTCTATACGTGCATGTATCGTAAATCAGTATTACATCAATGTTCTTCTTAAGTCAATTCATGCATGGCTACTATCATATTTGACAACTACTACTTAATATTATTCATTCCTCAGGTCCCGTCTAACCGTAAACTGTTTTTTTTTTCTTTTTGATCTGTTTGAGGATCAAACAAGAAATGACAAAATTGAAAATAAAACGGAAAAGAAAAGGTAACCCATCACCAGTTTTGGCACAATATTATAAAGTACTCTATCCAAAAAAGAAACAAGGAACTAGTCATCGAAAAGTACATCTTTAGAATTTAAAATTTGCAAGTGTGAACATCAAGAGGAGGAGTTGATTTTAATTGAATAACCAACATAGGCAAAGCCATTAAAATATTGTGCTTGAAAAATGGATAGCCAATCAGAATATAGCAATAGAGAAAAGAAAAGCAGGTAATGGGAAGTCAATTGCCCCTATATGCAAGTTGATGGACCAAATCCAACGGCCAAATAGACGCGCGTTAGCCATGATAGTAATTGACATGTTCAAATTTGATGTTACAAAACTTCTTCAAACTTGCGTTTTAAGTAGCAGTATAACACCAACTGGGGTTGGGCCAAGTGGTAAGCAGCTTGGTTCCGCTTAAGCAGGTCTCGGGTTCGAAACCTGGCGTATGCAGCTATCCTTGTTGGGAGACTCACCCACCACAGCCAGGTGTGCGACCCGGGTCGACCAACGGATTAGTCAGGGCAAAGCCCTGGATACCGTGGCAGGCAACCAAAAAAAAAAAAAAAAAAGTAGCAGTATAACAAAAAACAACAGCTCCGAGGGCGTATGACGCAATGGTTGAGGGGTCGGACTTAAGTTGCTGATTTTTCTATTAATCGGGATTCGATTCGTATTCACTGCGCTGCACATCCTGACTCACCCGAAAAAGCTGTATGAAACTGTCGATTTCCCTTCGATTTGGTGTGTCGACTCGGATCCAAAGAACTCGGATCGGGGCATGTTCCGGTTACCAAAACAAAAAACAACAAATCTTTCCCCATAAACAAATTGAAAAAAACAACAAAAGAGAGATCTTGGTTGAAGTCTTGAGATTAGGGTCCGAAACAGCCTTTTGTTCTGGGGATTTGTCAAGAAGACTTTTTTGAATGGGACCTGGTTGCGTTACTGTTGATTAGAGTTTTGAGTTGACCCAATCAATTAAAGTCCCCAATGAACGGCGCAATCCCAACAATTTTTAACTAAATTTTATTGAACCGAAAAAAGCGATAAAGCACTTATGGCATCATTATTGTACTATGATCTACAGGAGAAGCTCCTTAAAATCTCTTGTTTCCGAAAATAGTGTAACGATGTGATATCAATTTATTTAGATTGCATTTTTTTAAATTTTTTTATAAAAATAAAATACTGTAACGATTTGATATTTATATGAGGAAAAAAGATAATCAATTTAAAAAATTACTATCCAAACACACCATAAAGTCTATTGCGTCTTTAATTCGAAAAACCTTTTATAGAATGAAAAAGAAGAATGCATTACTGACAAATGCATTCCAAAAAATTGATACAAAGACACAACTAGAACCATCTGTATATATATTTTTCTTATTATTTGGTAAAGGGTTCAAGCTTCGGTTTCATTCATTGTCTAGGTATGGCATAAACTTGTCATAACAACATGACGAAAATAGCAACAGGATATAATAAAAGGAGAAACTTCTAATTTTATTAACCATAGCCTTGTCAAAGACAGGTAATTAAATGCTAACCAGGCTTTAAAGTACCGTAAGTTTGTAATGATTCGTTTATTGCAGAAGTAATTCAGTCATCCAATGCTCAAAACTTTTTTTGTTTAGCATATGTTTAACGGGAGTGGGGTGAAATTTACAAAGCTAGGAAGAGACAGGAGAATTAGAATTCATGACCATTCACGGCTTCTAATTCTTAGAGCAATGCTCAAAAACTCCATCATTGTCATTCCCTAGTCAGCACCTCGTTCTTATATTCCCTCATTTGTTGATATATTTTCACAAAGGACAAAAATTCCAGATCAAGAGTTTCCAGGGTTGAGTATTGACGGGAAAAAACTTGCACATGTGCGATAGGCTGGAAGAATTAAGGTGACAAAAAAGAAAAAGCAAGAACCAAGATGACGGGTCGAACTAAACGTCGAATCTGATACCTTGTACAAATTTTGGTCAAAAATAACTAAACGGACCACATCCGGAGGGGTTTTAGATGATGGGGAATCACGTGAGTCCATGTTCATCAGGAGTTGAACTGCTACTGGTACTTAGTATTTTTTGTTTAGTCAATACTGAATAATGCTGGGTATTATTTTCTTTGATTAGTAAACTGGAAATCAACGCCAGAACTGGAAATTTATATTGGTCCAAAACTATCCAACATGGCTGCATTATTCAAGTACAACACGGTTTCTACACGCAGTAACTTGTCGTAAACTGCTTTGTTGATGTATTATTGGTGTACTTTACATTTAAAAAAAAAAAGACTCAGAAAAATGCTACATTGTTTTAAGAATTTTTCTATTTAGTATAATAAGATCACATGATAAGAAAACTAAAAAAAGAAATGTAAGCTCATTATAAATAGAATTAAAATTACCACTCCTTTTTTGAATTGAAAGACTTTTGAGGGAGAAATTTACCCTTTTTTGGATGGAGAAAAAAAATACTAGTAACATTTGACCACTCTTTATTGTGTGCTTTAGGACACTAGAAAGACGAATCCTTGTTTTAATTCGTTTTGCAATTTTTTTGGGAAGGGATGACAGGTTTCGTAATCAACCTTTTGACAGCTTTGTGCCAAAGATAAGGTTTTATCCAAACCCCTTGAGAGTGTTCAAATTATATTAATTAGATCCAACCCAAAACTCGGCTTGGAGAGGTGATCGACTCATCGATTGACGGTTCAATCGTGGATTGCATATTAGGTGTATTATATTATATAATAATATATTTTATATTATAAAAATAATAAAATTTCTAAGTTGATAGTTCATCTGGCAATTTTACCGATAGGTTTTTTCGATTCATCGGTTCAACCGTTGATCGTTGACTGATCAATGAGTTTGTTGTTAGAACGATCTAATTGGTGATCTAGTCCGGTCTCACGGCGGATCCATTAAGTTGACCGATTCGACCAGAGCGAAGTTTTATAATTATGGTTCAACTAGTATATTATTTGAAATATTATGTGCAATAATTATTATAATTTTTTGTAATGTATTGTATGTAACATAAAAAAGTAATTAAAAATAATTAAAAAATACAATTATAATGTAAACAAAATATTTGAAAGTTATTGTGTATCGAAACACACCTGCAAGAGTGTTTTTTTTTCTTAAACATAAAAATAGGATTGCGAAATTATCTCAAATAATATTTTAGTTGTATCATAAACATATTTTTTAATCCAATTTTTTATAATTTCATTTACTTTTTTATTTTATATGCATTACATCACAAAAAGTATTAGTATAATAATTATTTTAAATAATATTCTATCTAAACATACACATGTATTTACACGATACTCCAAAAATGATATAATGTCTGGGAAGATGTTCCAAACTTGCACGCGCAATTGTAAAAATCCGATTGGGAATTAAAACTGGTCCGTCCACGTAAACCAAGGACGGGGTTTTGCAGGCTGGCACGCTTTTCAAGAATGTGTCATTTCAATATTTCATAATTTCATTCGACTGTTCTCCCCATCTGAAAAGTATTGGGGTTTCCTCCACAGGCGTCAGGCAGTTTCTATCTATACTTTCAGCCTTGGACTATTTGAATATGGAAAATGATTTATGCACTTTACCAGAACCCCAAAAAAGATACCGCCAGATAGATAAAGCATTCGCAAATTAGCATCTCAACTTTTTTATTAAAAAAAAAAATAGTGAGTCCAAAGACAACGGCTAACGTGTTTTGGTCTTTTCATTCAAAAAAATATATATATATATATACACAACGTTAAAATTGTAGAGCATAAATCATCGCTTTTAAAACTTAAAAGATCAAATTACTATTGTACGAATTTTTTGATATATTAGTTGAGATTGCTTCAATACATGTATACGGACAGATGAAGGAGTACAATCTATCATTTATGAGTTTATTTTGATAACAATATCGACAGTTCAACTAAAGATGGTTATTACTGAGGTCATAAAGTTTAATCCTAGTTGATGACAATTAGTTTTTACTTTTGGGCCATGGGTCAAATTACAAATAGTACAAGGACTTAAAAAGAAAATGTAGATAGACTAGAGTTTCGGTCTATCCTTTTGTTTATTGTTTTGCGTAACCTAGCGGAGCCAATAGTGGGAATGGGAATGATCACAAGAAAAGAAAAGAAACTTTGGAACCAAAGAGGCAAGGTATGGTATGAAATCTGCTTTCCAAGTAAAGTATTAAAGTCACGAAGCACACGCGGCTTGGGGAATAATTGCGCGCGACGAACATTACTTTTGTTTCTACCTCAATAAGTAGCACCTGCACATCAAGGATGGGGCATGCAAAAGCAAACCTACAAGAAATGAAAATTCTCTAAGGCTTGAGCATTTTTTTTGGTCAATTGCGTCATTCTTAAGTAATATGTTTGTGGGCCCTCGGAAAAACCTCCTCGACTCCATGGTGTTGAGGATCGTTTCTTGTTGCTCTGTCCCTTTGTTGCAGCTCGGGAAGTCTTAGCTCTTGATCGTTCGGCTGTGACGTAACAAGATTGATAGGAGAAAACTATTTGATATGATTTTTGGCAAACCTAGCAGACATCTGCCACCTTACAAGGATAAGTCGGGTTCACGAGGAGTTTGGATACCAATGAGTACTACCATTTTTCCTTTTATAAATGTTCCTGGGGATGGTCATCCCGGCTCGGCTTAACTAAGCCGAGTTGTTTTCCTGCCAATAGTTTATAGTGATGGTCATCTCGGCTCGAGTCGAGATGATCCCCTCATCTCACGGGCTATCTCTATCCGTTCTGGTCATCACGGCTACACTCCGCCTGCGGATGACTGAGGTGACTCCTATATCTACTGTTTTAATGGCACTGTGCCTGACATGACAATCGAGATCTGGTCAAAGACCCTGACACCCACAAATAAACAGGATATCTGATAAGACCTGTCCCCTGCACAGACCTGTCCCATCAGATTGGTACGTTTAGTATTTGTCAGATTCTAGGAACTTGAATCCCATTATCCTTTCCTCCAAGTTGTCTCATATAAATATTGGAACCCCTCACTCGAAAAGGGCCAACTGAATATTCTGTAAGAATCATTTTCATTAGCTCCTTCCACTTTGACACCTATCAAAACTAACTAGATCGTCGGAGGAGAGTCGAGCGACACAACTGCGTCTCTGATAACTTGAACAGGTGACTTCCACGTAGCCGAGCCCCACTGCAGGAGAGTACTCCAGCCGTTCAGCACAGCTCGTTAAACCATAAATCACCTCTTCAGTCCCTCTTCCATTCTTTGAAGGTAACTGAATATATCTAAAACTTATTGTTTACTCACTGTCAAACTCCTTATCTCCTATTTCAGTAGCTAACTTAAGCATCAAAATTATACCAAGAGTATAACCCTACTTTGTGATCCCGTTATTTGTTGGTATCAAAACAACCTTACCGAAGCATTTATATCAGCTCAGAAAAGGCTGATCGGTGCCTGAAGAGTTGATTCCTAGGTTGACGAGCTGTGCCGAGCAGCTGAAGTTTTCTCCTGATCAAGGTGCAGCTACCTCAAAAGTCACCTGCTAAAATTATCAGAGACGGGGCTGTATCTTCCGGTTCTCCTCCGACAGTCTAGTCAGTACGGGTATGAGTTAGGATTGGGGTATTTTGAAGAGAGATTCTTACAGTATATTCCTCGTCCCCTTTCTGAGTGTGGGGAAATAATATTTATGGGGGATAAATTGGAGAAAAGAATAGTGGGCTCCAATTTCCTAGCACCTGGCAGGGATTGAGCATGTCCAACCTTGATTTGACAAGACGGAGCAGTAGACAGGTCCCGTCAGATGTCTTGTCCGTCATACAGGTGTCAAGTTCTTCAACAGGATCTCGGTTGTCGTGTCATGCGCAACCTCGATCCGAGGTACCAGTGGATGTGATAGCCACCTCGGTTACCCGTATGCGGTGTCTAACTGAAGTGACCAGAACTGGCAACGACCTGTCTTAGATAATAAACGACCGGTTCGATATGGCCAAGCCGGGATGACCATTCTCAGTGCCTGCACAATGTTCATATATAAGTTTGGATACTCAATACAAGAAACATCTATACTATATGATGATACGTGTAGGCTCAGAAATAGATATATTTCCAAATGTCTATAAGGGCGGTCATCTCGGCTCTACTCGGTTTAGTGATTGGTCGAGGAAACCTTCTCAAGGCCTATGCCACCTTGGCTCGTTGCCTCATCTATGGCCGAGATCAGTCTTCCAATGGTGGCTTCACCTCGGCTCGGCCACCATTCTCCTTCCACATCTCGGCTCTCCTCGGTTTAGCTGATTTCTGCATTATGGAATGACATGACGTGACAGAATGACATGACCACTACTATGTTTTGTCTATTAAGCTTGACACTATCCCTGTTAGTGTCCGGTCCATGGGAAGTGGAACTCATCATTCTTCCCACCGTTTTGTCTACTATAAATACCCTTTTATCCGTAAGTAAGGTACGCACACATAGAAACACACACACACTTGAGGTTCTTAAACCACTTTGAGTTTACAGTTGAATACCCGAACTGACTTGATCGTCAGAGTAGGATCGAGGGACAGAGCCCTGTACATTGTAGATTCGACGGGTGGATTCCTTTGACTCGGTATTTCAACTAGAAGTCACTTCTTCAGGTTGACTCAGTTCAACTATTCGGAAATCACCTCTTCAATCTACTTATTGGAAAAAAACAGGCAAAATTTTGAATTCACTAAAATAGAAATCTAAAGTGATTTGTGCTTGTCAAACTTTCTCAACGGTTAAACAACTGGTTGATGAATTTAATGTACTTCACATCTAATGGTATATATATTACCCCATTTCACTATCAAGCTGCTTGGCTAAACCATGCTCAGTTCTAACCATGCCAGTGCCAATTCCATCTATTCTGCAATCTCAGCTTTAACAGCAGTGGTTAAGCATTAGAATAAGGTTATTTTTGGCGACTCACAACAACCACCACACCTTAGCCCGGGGCATCCTGCGGGCCCTAACTCATCAACATTCATACATCCTCTAACAAATAGAGATGGACCTCATCAGCTACTACAACCAATTGTTTAGGGATGGGGACATCAGTGGACCAAGGATCTCCAGTTTAGATCTATTCTGCCGCTTCCTTCGAGGCAACTTTCATTGCTTTCTTCATACATACGAGGTAGCTTCAACCAGAAGGACAGAAATTGTTCCTTGCTGTCCTCAATGTGCGTACACAGCTACTCGAGTGCTTGAAGTGCCATTCTATAATGATGCTTCATATACTACTCAATATCAAACTTGATAAAGATACTTGAAATTACATAAATTTGATTTCGAATTAAGTAACAATATGTTGTAAATGTCTCATATTTCATTCTCGTGTTTGACTCATAGGAATGTGTAAATGTAGGAATAGATAGATAAGTTTCGAGCCATTGACTAAACAGAGAGGATTCAAATTTAATCAAATTTAAGGACACATTTATTTGAATTTTTTAATTATTATAAGGATTTATCTTTCATGCACTAAAATACATACACTAGTAGAAATAGATGCATATCACATGTATAAATTTTAAAATTTATTTTATATATAAAAATTAAAATATGCACTGTTGGTATGAAAAAAAAAGATTAATCCTTACGTACAAATATAGTAGGTTAGCTTGCTCCATAACATTTCCTAACCCTTGTAAGAGCCAAGCACCAAGACTTCATAGGCAATGACATTAGCAAGATAATGAGTTTGTTTGGATACGAGTTTATTTAGATGATTCATTTGAGATAATTACTGTAGTACTTTTTTTGTGATGTGATGTATGTGAAATAAAAAAATAATTAAAAAGATAAAAAGGTGGTTGAAATTTGTGAAGCAAATTATTTTATCTGAAATCAGATAAATCCAAACACGCTAAATGACTACAGAAGCGCGTTGTTGCCTCGTTTTGTAAAAGATTAATTTTTCTTTAATGAGTTCTACTTTTAGCACCCACAATAAAAGAAAAAATGGAATGGCATCAATAAGGCGAAACTTTTCTTGATGTAAAACATTTACCGAAACCGTTTGAGTTATGACTTGCCCAAAATGATGACTACATTTTCTAAACAACAAACACACCTTAGCATTAACCCCAAAAATACAAACAAACAAACAAAATTTCTATATTAAATGCAACATGTCAAATCATGATATTCATTTTTTCATATTAAATGCGAAACCCCTAAAAAATTTAGGAAATTGTAAATGTCAACTAATGATATTCTTTTTCTTCTAGGGTATTTTGTGGGAGGGGGGAAATTGGAACCTCCAGTGAAGAATTGTTCTCACAAGCTTTAGTATCACTTGATGTTGATAACGAATGCACTATGAACCCGAGTGATTTAATGAGCTGCTATTTTTGAAAGTAACATATTCGGGAATGAACATGGATCTGTTCTTTGTGTTCTTCGATTAAAAACTAAGGCACGTAAACTTTTTTGTCGAGTGATTTCTAGAACTGAAAAGCTTTGAACGTCCAAGAACAAGAATTTCTGTTTTTGGTGCGTACTACCATAAATGAGAATTGATTCTGCAATGTTATGCAGAAGGGCTGAAATTTCAAGCTTTATACATTCAAGATTTGATTCTTCCGTGCACTGTCATTTTCAGAAAAAAGTGCAGCATTTTGTTTTGCGGTTGAAAAAGAAATTGTTTGACAAAAATATTCGCGATAGCATCATATATTCTCGATTGAAAAGACTAGGGAAATCAGGGCTTTTTTTTTTTCCTCTCTTCTTAACGAATGAAAGACGACCTAAATGACTTTACTGCAGGGATTCCCATATGTTTTCTTTGTCCGACTTATTCTTTCCGCACTACAAAACCAGAACTTTTAAACCATTGTTGGAAGAAGATAATTAATATACTCAATTTGATTTGAATATATCTAACAAAGTGTAATTATATAATTAGTCCGTTTTCGTAACTAGGCGGTGTGAAATCAAACAAGTCTGCTGGGAACAATTTGTGAATGTTAATTACACTTTTCAAATGAGCACAAGTATGTAGGAGTAATATTTTGGTATTACAGCTTCAGTTTTTGTCTTTGATTTCTTTAAGCTTAAAAACACAAAGGCGTGGACTTTCAAATTTAAGTGGAAAGAAATTAATAAGAGTCATCCAAAGGTGTACCATATATTCTGATCCTCAGAATTAGTTCAGTGGAGGTCGAGTGTTGAACGTATATATGATCTGATATTGCGTTTGGATCGAGGGATCTGACGAAAGATTTCAAATTCTTTCGAAATTTTCTAATTACTTAGATTATTTAGAAGATATTTAAATTTATAAATCACCAATTATTCTAATATTTAAAATGTATTTAAATAATTGGAGTATTTTAAATTCAAATATTTCTCAGTCAATCCAAGCAATTACATAACGATTTGGATGAATTTTAAATTTTTAGCAAATTTTTCAATCCAAACGAAGCTATTAATGGTATACAAAAGAAAAGGCCGCTATAATATATTTATTAGTGATTAAATATGCCGTGCTCCAAAAAGAAAGAACAGACGAGAAAGCGCGATGCGTTTGTACGAATGATTTTAACTCGTCAAGTGATGATTCTAGAGCTGATTGTGCTCTGGTCCGGAAGACAAAAAAGTTGCACCATGAACTTGAGAATTTTCAATAGTAATAATTTCATAAAACAAAATTCTCCTTCGTTTACCTTCACACCAAGACTCTTGACGCGGAAGAAGCGAAGCAGAACCGGACGGGGAAAACCAATGAAGATTGTTGGGATTTTGAAGCAGTAATCAAATGGGGCCATATTCGAGAATCAGAGCATAACTTCCCTCAAGACGTGACTCGTATGAAAACTTTTTGAAAGAGGTAAACCTTCTTTGTTAATCAATCATTTATACCCATTGCCCAAAATAAAAGCACCCCAGCAAAGCAATGGACCACCAAGACAACTCCACATAAGGTGTGAACAGATTAGCAGTCTTTGTTGAATTTCTGTGTTGTCAAATTTTGGCTCCTTGCTTGGTCAAATGGACAGATTTCTCACCTTTTACATGCTAGATTAATTTAAGGGCTCTTTTCAGCAGTTAAGTAGGAAGCAGGTTGATTTTAACTTTCACTCATACATGAGTCTCTTATCAAAAGAGTAAATTAATGTTAAATGATTCAAGAACCAACCTGTTGAATCACTAAGCTGCCAATGGTTGAATCCGTCTAAGTATTCCAATCCCGATGATTTAGTAGACAGATACCAACTTTGAACTACCCTAATGCAATGTTCCTTGCTTTTTTGATCTTTTCTTTTGAGGCTACTTGCGTTTAGAAATAAGCCGCGCGTCGCGCTGGCTTCATCTCAATTTTTACTCATTTCGCTCATGAATTTTAAATGTAAAAAATATTTCTTTATGTTCCCAGGATCTGGTTAAACCGGTAGAGATATTAGTTAGGTGTCCATGAAATTCGACTTTCGAATTCTTACATTCTCCTTGTTAGGTTTGGAGTCTTTCTTGAATAAGGAACACAAAAAAAAAAAGGAATGATTTCTTATTGAAATAGCCGTTTTCCAATTTTGATATACTTGAAGAGACATTGAGAAATGAAAGAGGACCACCGCTTGCTTTCAGCAGGAATAGTGGATTAGAATTGTCCCTGTTAGATAAGATGGCAATAATAATAATAATAATAATACTGACAAACATAATCCAAATCGTGTTTTAATGGCAAATAAAAGAAAGAAAATGTCACTTTAAAATGATAGTGGACCTAAGAGCTGATTGTCGCAAATCTAAATATCGCTCCATTACGGGTTAATTCCACTTTGTCCCCTCAAACTTTGGGCGATTACCCACTTCAGTCCCTTAACTTCAAAATGGGACACTTAAATCCCTAAACTTATGAATTGCTCCCAGTTAAGAAAAATTGTTGACAGAATCCTGATTGCCGTTGGTGGTCGAAGTGCGTGGCAAACACTCTCCGTTAATGAAGATGGGGGAATATTGTTACTGAAAATGATAAGGACATAAACGTAAATTTGGGTCGTAAATTAAGGACAAACAAAGACAAATTCCAGAGAAGGGAAAGTGCGAAACAGTCAGAGAGTGGTCGTTTCTTTCCTCTGTCTTGGATGAAAAAATAGAGAGGAGGGGTAAAACCAAAGTGTGTAAAAATCCGAATGACTGAAAAACACTGAAGATTGCAAGAATGGGAAGAAAGCGAGTCAATGTGAGAGAAAAAGCGTCCGCGTCCGCAGCCAAACAATGGAAAGCAAAAGAGAAGACAAGTACTGGTATGAGAAAAATATTTTAGAGTTTTTTGTGTACTTTAATTGAATTTAATAATTGGAATTTGGGTAAGAATTTACGGTAGCAGTAGAAAAACGTTTTAAAGCCATAAGGATTGTTGAAAAGTTAGGGTTTTGGATGGTTGTGGAATGCATGTCCAAGGCATTATATATTTTTGATGGTACTGTTAGTGGGTCTGCATATTTTACTGAAAAGTGAGTGTTGTGGGAACCCTAATGTTCCTTCTGTTGAAGACATTGTGGTCCCAAATGCTAAAAATGTTGTTAATAATTAATGGGTTAATTATTAAAGATTTATTTTTTTATTTAACCAGAGTGTGGTCCAAATGACATTTTGCCCAACTCATTTTCCTTGGCGATACACCATCAGGGTGAGTTCAGAAGCTCTCCCAGCAAAGAATACGTGGGAGGAAGGGTAGACTATATAGACAACTGTAATGCTGAAAAATGGTCACTACAAGTGCTTGATGAATGTGCAGTAAGACTAGGATACCCGAAAGATGCTCGTTTTGGGTGGTATGGTAGGATTCCTGGTATGCCGCTTGAGACTGGACTATATTTTTGCATGTGTGATTGGGATTGTGATCTTCTAGTAAACACATTGCCACTGAATAGAGTGGCAGAGGTTTATCTACAAGTTGGCACTGATGATAATCCAGTGAGGTTTCAAACTCAAAAAACAGAGTATGTAGACATGCCTGAAGGCCACAAAACTTCTGCTAAGCAGGATACAAAAGATAAAGAAACATCTGAAATGGACAGTGACATAGCAATACTGGAAGAAGTTGACTTCAATGATATGGACAACAGAAGGAAAAATGTGGCTGATGACAACAGTAATGAAGTTGCTACAAACAGTCATGAGAATTTTGATTCCAAAAGTCCTAATTTGCAACAAGAAGAGGACAACAAGAGAGATAATGCAGGGAAAGAAGCACAAATGGCAACTGATAATGATATCCAAGCTGATGAGACTGATGTGCAGGCTGATAATAATGTGCAGGCTAATGATGATATGCAGGCTGACGACAAGTTCGATGATCCAGATTATACGGGGCAAGTTGAGGAGGATGTTTTATTTGATGAAGCCTTAAAGATTGGACAACAATTTGGCGTGCATAAAGGAGCTCCTGAAGTTGGACCTTCTACCAGCAAAGACAGAAGAAAGAAGAGAGCAAGTAGGGAAGGAGAAGCTGTTGACGAAGTAAATATTTGTGATGAGCCTGACATGGTTAATGTGGAGGATATGCAGTCAGAATATGAAACAGATTGTTCTAGAGAGTTGAAGAGTGAGAGTGAATCCGAAGACGAAGATGGTCGTAAGAGAAATAAGAAGCCTAAATTTTCAGTTTTTAATGAGAAAACTGAAATGAGAAGTCCAAGATTTAAGGTAGGCCAGAGGTTTTCATCAGTTGTTATTTTTAGGTTGGCTGTTAGAATCCAGGCTATTATGGAGGGAAGGGATGTCCAATTCATAAAAAATGACACATATAGGGTACGGGTGAAATGCAGAGGCTGTGAATGGCAAATTTTTGGCTCAAAAATGCAAGGTGAAAACACTTTCCAGATCAAGACACTTAGCAAGGAGCACACCTGTGGACGTGTCTTCCATAATAGAAACATGACATCAAAACTAGCTACCAGGTTGTTTGTAGATGAGGTGAGAAAAACACCATCCATGACAGTCCAGGAGCTCATGACTAGGGTGACTGAAGAATTAAATGTAGATTTCAGTCTTAAACAAGGCTATAGGACAATGAAAAAAGTAAGAGACATAATTGAAGGCAGTCATGAAAAACAGTATGCATTGTTAGAGGACTTCTGTGGTGAATTGAGGAGAGCAAATCCTGGATCGACAGTGTTCGTTGAGACGGATGAGGATGAGGATGGGATTGTCAGATTCAAAAGGCTTTACATGTGCTTAGAGCCATTGAAGAGAGGATTTCTAAAGGGCTGTAGGCATTGGATTGGGTTGGATGGGTGCTTCTTAAAGGATACATATGGTGGACAACTACTTACAGCCGTGGGTATGGATGGGGATAATAAAATGTTTCCACTAGCTTTGTCAGTTGTTAGAGTGGAAAATTATGACAATTGGAGCTGGTTTTTGGGATTGCTTGTACAAGATTTGGAAATATCAGATTCCAGTAATTGGTGTGTCATGACTGACAAGCAAAAGGTATGATAAATTGTATTAGCACTTATTTATACAGCAACTTTTTATTTAATAACTCAGGTACAACTTTTTATTTAAGCCAAGTTGTATTCAAACGTGTACAGGGACTAGTTCAGGCAGTTAGAGACAAAATGCCACAAGCTGAGCACAGGTGTTGTGTGCAACATCTATACACCAATTTCAAACAGATTCATAGAGGCCTGGCCTTAAAAGAAAGACTTTGGAAATGCGCAAAAGCTTCTTATGTTACCCACTGGAAAGTCGAAATGGAACAGTTGGGGCAAGAATCTGCAGCTGCGCATTCTTGGCTTGATGAAAAAGATCCCAAAACTTGGTGTAGAGCCCATTTTAGATGTGGATTGGATTGTGATATTTTGGTGAATAATATGTGTGAGTCCTTTAATGCAGTAATTTTAAAGGCCAGGTCACTACCAATCATATCCATGCTGCAGACCATTTATTTGTACCTGCTGAAGAGGATGGAGAGGAACAGGGAAGCAATGTCCAAGCACGAAGGTTAAGACACATTTTATTTATTTACTAGTATTAAGGTCAGTTCATAATTTCTTTGAGAAATTTATGACCAATTTATTGTTTTCATTTTGTATTCAGGTCTTCTTTGTCCAGCAATATTTGAGATATTGGAAAAGGCTAAGCAAGAGCAGTGTATGTGCATAGCGTCATATGCTGGGACAATGAAGTATCAGATAAGCTGTCCATTTGGGGAGCAGTATATTGTTGACATGGCTGCCAAAACCTGTTCATGTAGAAAGTGGCAATTAAGGGGAATACCATGTGGCCATGCTGTAGCTGCCATCAACAGGAGACATGAAGCACCAGAGAAGCATGTTTCCAACACCTACTTGAAGATCACGTATCTACAAAGTTATGAACCTGTACTTAATCCAATCAATGGTCCTAATTTGTGGGAGCACATAGACCTTCCAGCAATGAAGCCTCCGACTTATAGAAGATTTGCTGGAAGGCCAAAGAAAATGAGAAAAAAGGCTTCAGAAGAAGACAGACGGGACAGCTGTGTCAATCCAACTAAACCTCACAAGGTTAGCAAGGTTGGCACCATGATGAGCTGCAGCCGCTGCAAAAAATACGGACATAACAAAAGAGGATGTCCGGATAAAAATAAGCAAACCACTGAGGGGACAACTACAAGTTCAGCAAAGGAGAACAGTGATATTGGAGATACAGGCCCATCTATGCAGCCAAGTACTAACGAGGCTTGTCCAAGTGATGTGACCGTTGACATACTTGGAGTAAGTACGCAACAGAGTCACACAGGTCCATCTCAAAATTTGGATGCCAATCAGCCAAAACAAGGGGCACAAGAACCAGTGACAAAGAAAGGAAGAAAATGCTCATTTTGTCGTAAGCATGGTCACTCAAAGAATAGTTGTAAGTTGAGGCAATGGACCTTTAGGAGCTCACTGGACATGACTGGAGACTTGGGATTCAAAACTGTAAAAATACGGTCTGATGATCTGGAAAACCCATATAATCATGCTCAAAATAGTTCTGGGCATGTGGAAAAGAGTCCTACAACAACTCATGTAAGTGGTCTCCATACATCAGGTCTTTATTTATGGGTGTCATGTCTTATTGATTCATGTTATGTGCTTGTTTGCAGTTAAGCTCCAAAGCTGATGGTCGCAAACTTTATTCCCACAGCCACGGAGTAACGATGAGAGCACCACACTCATACGTGGACTTGGGGACAGCCTCTCATTCCAGCAGTGGACTTAAGCCAGCACAATTCACATGGCAAGGCAATTTGTGTGTTAACCTGTCTACATTACAGACAGCTGCGGGACATGCGAAGGAGTCACTTGGAATTGAAAATGTGCAGCTCCATGGGGATGGAAACCAATCTGTTAAGTTGGGAAAATTGCAGCAATAGGCCAAATAGCCTTCAAGCATGAACTAACTGATGCTGGACAAACCAACTCAAGAATTGTACAGGCATATAGCCTTTTTTATTTTGCAGATACAATCAAATTGGGCAGTAAAAGCCTCTGTTTTGCTAGTCCAGATGTGGCGAACTTTTGTTCAACTCATATAGTCCATTGGAACTAAGAATTTTTTTGTTAATATGGAATTTTTGTTAGCCTCTGTTTTTGGTAGCCTCTGTTGTGGAACTCATATAGCCTTTGTCTTGCTAGTCCAGATGGGTGAAATTTAGAGGCTGTTAATGTGGAATTTTTGTCATTCCTGGTATTGCTATTATGTATTGGATGATTTGTTGAATGATCAAAGGTTTTTGCTGAAAATTTTATGTTCTGAGTTGATTGCTGTTGTTAATGTGACATAGATTACTTGCAATAAACTTTACAAATTGGGACACTAAAATCCCTAAACAACAAATTCTGATTACATAGCAGGTCCAACGTTCACAATTATGGGACATAGCAGGTCCACTATATCCCTAAATTTGATACAATACATTTAAAACCCATCTACCACCACTCAGGTCATTTCACAAATACATTCATCAGACAAAACTTTCACCAGTCACAAAAATTCAAAACAATGTGGTACATGTTCACAAGCAAGATGGTTAAAATCCCGACTGTATAATAACGCTGAAACCCGCAAGCGGGATTCTGTGTTTTTCCTACTTCAACGTTACCTCGCATGCGGGTTAATGTTATATTTTATGGCGAGAAGAAAAAATTGGTAATTAGGATAAAAATATGGATAAAAATAATTGGATAACGCAACCGACCCAATTAACCCATCTACCACCACTCAGGTCATTTCACAAATACATTCATCAGACAAAGCTTTCGTCCTGTCACAAAAATTCAAAGCAATGTGGTACATGTTCACAAGCAAGCAGGTTAAAATCCCGCCTGCATAATAACGCTGAAACCCGCAAGCGGGTTTCTGTCTTTTTACTATTTCATTGTTACCTCGCATGCGGGTTAATATTATATTTGATAGCGAGAAGAAAAAATTAGTAATTAGGCTTTTTGGGCATTATAAGTCAATATTTAAATTAATGACAGTTAAAAAAAAGGGTTGTATAAATTGGCAGTTAAGTTTTCAAAATTAATTTAGACGAATTTGTAAAAAGTTAGAATAAATAGGTTGTAAACGAGCAATTGGGTTGTCAAACTCGTTTTTTGACATTTCCATTGAACTACATTTACCCATACCGGCCATGAATAGATGGGTATGCGAATCTTAAAATTTTACTTATGGATATAAATAATTGGGTAACGCGACCGACCCAATTAACCCATCTACCACCACTCAGGTCATTTCACAAATACATTCATCAGACAAAGCTTTCACCTGTCACAAAAATTCAAAGCAATGTAGCACATGTTCACAAGCAAGATGGTTAACATCCCGACAGCATAAAACGCTGAAACCCGCAAGCGGGATTCTGAAAGTGCTGGTAATTACATAGTCAGCAAAAGCAAGAATTTCCTTCCTGCACCACTCAAAAGGTCCACTACTTAGCAATGACAGACAAAGGTGGTCCCATATTTGAGCAAACAAAACGGGCAGTCCGGCATAAGCGGTTGCTTCTTCTACAACTCATTTTGGACCTTCTCCCCCAGATTTGAACAAAAACAACCACATGACAATGGCAACCCAGTGGATAATCAAGTACCTCCTTAGCTTCCTTACTTTCGATTGTTGGCACCTTGAATTTTCTTTCAACCTATCCAACTCAGCTTCCATCTTGTTCATCGACCTTAGCAGTCCAGGTATTATTTCTTTTGACCTTTGACACATCTCAGGATCAACCCAATCCCAGTATATGCAGCCTCCTTGTTCCTAGTTTGACAAGAACATTATGTTTGCAGACAAGATTAGGTGGCTGCAATTCATACAAACCCAAAATAAAAAACAAGTATAAACACAAAACCCTAATTTCCCTTACTCTGTACTTGGCACATCGACAAAACCTTCTTCCTGGGTTCATGGCAGTCCATGATGTCATCATCAATGTTTGCTTTCCACAATCACAAAATTGCCTCACCATTTCTCTTTGTTTGTTGAACCATGCGTTGGGTTCTCCTTTTCTTCTTCCTGCCCTGTGGATAGCAGAATGACAGCTTGGGTCTCTCAGCATACCGACCTGAAGTGCCCTTTTATGATTTGGATCGGGTCTACATTATCCATCTGAAGTGGGTAGCATGGAGGGAAACTTTCCCTCCATATTTCACCATTTTTTTTTAATCTATATATGTGATTTTTTGTGAATTTTCATTGTTGCCCTCAGTCAAAGGACAGTGTTTGCCACGCACTTCGACCACCAACGGCAATCAGGATTCTGTCAACAATTTTCCTTAACTGGGAGCAATTCATAAGTTTAGGGATTTAAGTGTCTCATTTTGAAGTTAAGGGACTGAAGTGGGTAATCGCCCAAAGTTTGAGGGGACAAAGTGGAATTAACCCCTCCATTACTGCTGAACATTTTAGTTGGTTGACCTGACCGGCCCAAATTTCCCGGTGTCTATTTTTGGCTGACGTGACTAAAAGGACAGCACCCTTCTTGTGCAGCAATTGCACTTGACCAATCTTTGCCGGTCATTAAAGTCACCAGCCAGGCCAAAATGGGGACCTTCATTTGTCACTCTTTCACTTTATGAATCAACGCATTATTTTATTTTTTCAGTTAACCGAGCTTCAAAGATCTTGACAGTACAATGTTCCTACAGACGGGTTTCACATGTAAGAAGGAAGAACAATGTTCCTGCTCATTTATTGTCTCATTTGTCTCTGTCAATTGAGGGAAGCCACGTCTGGTTTGTAAACTTCCCAAAGGAGATTATGTACGCTGCAAAAGCAGATTTACTTTAATGAAGCTCAGTTTTCATTATCAAAAAAAAAAAAAAGATCTTGACAGTACAGGTTTTTGTTTTCAGCTGTTGCAGGATTCATCAGTTTGTTGGACAATGTGGGTTTGTTATTCAGGCTTGACCCAAAATCATCATCCAGCCCAGACCCAATGCTATCAATTTGGATCACAAAGATAATGGGCAAACATTGCCTCACTTGCAAAAAAACCATGCTACTAACAACCAAGAACCGATAGCCCAAGAATAACTAACTCTTTGAAACGTTTTCCTTCTCCCCTCTCATTGATTTATTGTAACCAGCATCGACCGCATTCTACGTGTTTGATGAATTGCTTCAGAACAATGCTCAAGATAAAGCATCTAGCTTCTAGCTCCGGCCACTTCTCTGCTTTCTTGCACTCTTCATCTGCACCGAATGTGCTGAAAACCGGACAGGTTCTGAAGCTAGCCAGAACATTTTCAGACTCGGATGTTGTGGACTACTCCAAGCTAAGCTTGGACGGGAACCCTTTACATTTCGAACCTGAATGTGCCAGAATTGCCGGTTTCGCTGACAGACTAGTCCCAGGAATGCTCGTGGCTTCATTATTCCCTAGGATCATTGCATTTCATTTTGTCAGTTCTCTTTTTCGCAATTTCTCAGCCCAAATTTTGTGAACTTTTTTATTTTCCTTTTTAATTGATCGTTTCTTGTAGCCAGGGGCGGTATACGTATCACAAACCTTGCAGTTTAAATTGCCTGTTTATATTGGGGAGGAGATCACCGGTGAAGTGGAGGCAACAAGTATCAGGAAACTGAAAAACAAATACGTGTAAGTTTCACGAATTAAACCCATGATTTGTTAGGAAAATCCTATAAGCCTTGTGGGTTCATTACTGTTTCTTTTACATGCATACATGCATAAATCCAGGGCAAAGTTTTTGACGAAATGTTTCAAAGACGATAATACTCTGGTTATCGATGGCGAGGCCACGGCAATCTTACCTGCTCCGGCTTGGGAGAATTCACGGACAAGAGCATGAACCATTCTTCCACATCCCTGGAGGAAGGCTTCAACGGCAAGTTTAACTTCGACATTCTTATTTTCAAATTGTTATTTGGTGAATTGAATTCCCCCTTCTGTAATCTTCTGATGTTAAACACTCCAACGAGCGCTTTCCAATTCTTTTCCAGCTAAGGAATGATGCACAGAAGTTCAGCTCATGCTCGCAAAAATGTTAATCAATTTTGCTTATTTGAGTTTTTCGATGTCTTGCACACTCGCAGTTATACAAGATAAATTCCGATAAACTAGAATTGCTACCACTAAAGGGTAAAATTTAAGGCATCAGCAACAACACCCCTTTTTACCAATCATTGTAACTCTTTCCTCCATTCGCAATTTAGCCTAACCCACACAAATGACAAAATAATGAGAGGACCGTTTCCAGGGCCAGCTGACATGGTCCAACAAATCATGTTCTTCTACCTAGTTCCTCCCTTGTAGGACTTCTCAAAACACACTCACTGCCCAAAATTCCTGAAGAAGCTATATAACACTGATTAAATTGCAAGTTCTCCTTCTCGGGGAGCAGCTACAGGGGCCTTGGGTTTGGCCTTTTCCACAACGATGGCCTGTGTGGTAAGAACCATTCCTGCAACTGAAGCTGCATTCTGCAATGCACATCTTGTCACCTTAGCAGGGTCAATTATACCAGCATCTACTAGATTCTCATACTTGTCCGTCATCGCATTATAGCCGAGTTCCCAGTCACAAGACTTCACCTTCTCAACAACCACCTCTCCTTCAATTCCAGCATTTGTAGCTATCAAAGATGTAGGTGCCACTAGTGCCTACATCAAGAGATTTAAAAGAAAGGTTCACAGTTAGGCGTTACTGGAGGCAGGCATTTCACAACAACTATGCAACAGCAACAAAATTTGCGAACATCAACATTACTCCCATTTAAAGAGAAAAGCAAAACGTTTAACTGATAAAATGTTAATATTTGCAAACCACAGCCAACAAGCAGCAACACACCAGTTACATCTTTCAAGAAATTAGGGGAAGAAATTACCACCTCTGAGATTTAAAAATTTTTGATACTTTCCTATTCAATTTCTTGAAATATGAGGTCTTCTTTCAACTTTGAATCACTCCATCTCAATAATTACCAAGAAGGATGTCACCTAGAATCCTTTCCTAATTCCTTCCACCTAGCAATTTGCCCCACTGAGCTCTTCAATTCAATCTATAAAGATAACTAGTAAAGACTCATTTCTATGAATGACTTGAGGTAGCTTTGCCAAGTTAAGCTTGTCGGTCTAACTGTCTTGGAGTAAATCAACTCTACTACCAAGCCTACTGGAAAATAATTAGTGCATGTGAATCAGTAAAGAAAATCAACCAAGTTCACTCAAAATGACAGAAACAAAATTTTTTAGGGTACTTAAAGAGCTAAGGTGCATTCCTTACCTTTTGCACGATATCAGCCCCTAGCCGCTCATCAGCATCTTCAAGTTTGTCCTTAATTGCAGGAACGGAAGTTGACAAATGAACTAAGGCAGCCCCTCCACCAGGAACAATACCTTCCTCAATAGCAGCAAATGTAGCATTCTTGGCATCTTCAATTCGGAGTTTGCGGTCTTCAAGCTCAGTCTCTGTCGCAGCACCAACCTTAATAACTGCAACACCACCAGACAATTTAGCAATCCTCTCAGCAAGTTTCTCAGAATCGTATATTGAATCAGTCTCAGCCAACTCCCTTTTTATCTGTGCAATTCTAGCCTGTATCTCATCCTTTGATGCAGCATCAGCAATGATGATTGTTGACTCCTTAGTGACCGTCACCTTTCTCGCAGTACCCAATTGTTCAACTGTAGCATTCTCAATAAGCAGTCCCAAGTCTTGAGCTAGGAACTGAGCTCCTGCATTAGAAAGTAAACAAGAAAATTAGCAGATAACATTCTCAACTGACTGCTTTTTGCATTCTTACCCCAAGATGCATGACAACCACAACCATCCCCCCCTCCCTGCCCAACTAAAGAAGGAAATTAAAAAAGTGGTCAAGATTGTTTCCCCCTCTTTAAGTGCCAAACAAGCAACACTCTCCCTTCCCGTATGACTCCCCCAGATTCCCAAAAAGACCAAAGATGCTGAATAACATCTTTCATTTTCTAGCATGCATAAAATGATAATATTGACATACCAGTTACAATAGCGATGTCTTGAAGAAGGGCCTTTCTTCTTTCACCAAACCCAGGAGCTTTGATAGCAGCAACATTCAGGATACCTCGAAGCTTGTTAACAACTAGAGTGGCCAAAGCCTCTCCAGTGACATCTTCAGCAATAATGAGTAGAGGTGCCCTTATCTGCGTTGTTTTCTCCAACAATGGAATTATGTCCTTAATAGCAGAGATCTTCTGATCTGTGACCAATACCCGTGCATTCTCAAACTCAACAATTAGTTTCTCAGGATTGGTAACAAATTGTGGAGAGATGTATCCCCTATCAATCTGCATGTCAAAAAGAATAATGACCAAGTCATATTAAAATCACAATTATCAAGTAAACAAAACGCAAAGCAGGAGAAAAAGATTTTCATATCAAGACTTGGGAAAGGCATGGGGAAGCAGCTCGAACAGACCTCCATTCCTTCCTCCACATCGACTGTTGTCTCAAAGGAAGAGGATGACTCAATGGACAAGACACCATCAGGTCCAACCTTGTCAATTGCATCAGCAACCATGATTCCAATAGTTTCATCATTTCCAGCAGAGATAGTAGCAATGGCTGCATATAGAGGAAGAAATACATCAATACGAATCTCTGGTGACATCAAACTAGGAACTAAATGGACAATACATTTGGATCCACATAATAAGAGCCAAAAAATATACCTTTGATATCTTCACGACCTTTAACTGGCCTGGCCTTTTTCTCTAGCTCATCAATCAAACCTTGTACAGTTTTATCAATGCCTTTCTTCACAGAAACTGGATTGGCACCAGAAGTAACACTCAGCAAACCAAGCTTAATAATTTCACGAGCGAGAACTGATGCAGTAGTTGTTCCATCACCAGCAGAATCATTCGTCTTGCTTGCAACCTTTAGTATGTAGTTCAACATGTCAAAAACTTACTAGCAATTAACAGGGAAGACAATTATAGTTGTAAATTATCCGATAAAGCACCAAAATCTGGAAAGTACGTCAAACTACATCAACGAAATAGCAGCTGAGAAAACTATGATCCTACCTCCCTAATCAATTGAGCACCAGCATTTTCCATGGCATTAGGCAACTCAATAGCTCGAGCAATAGTCACACCATCATTAACCACCTTGGGAGCTCCAAATTCATCCAATACCACATTCCTTCCTGTGGGACAACAAACCACAAAACCTATTCATCTTTTTGAAGACATAAACTCATCATGTAGTGACATCAATCGCCAATTAAAATAGCAGGAAGTCTAAGCAGAACACGAAAATTTACAGCTATAGACTTTTAGCATTTTCATGCATTCATATGGAACAACAGCCAACCACACAAGAGAAGGTAGGAGTTCCTTAAGTTCCCAAGTTCTAGATTTTTACCCCAAACCATGTACCACCAATTAAAACAGATTATGGTAAAATCACCCTCCAACTCAGCCAATGCTACAGGAGTGCAGGATGGTTCAATTGCTCAGCATCCTAATTGTAATAAGGTACAAGTTTTGGCTTCTTAACAAAAATCATCAATAAAAATAAATAAATTCAACCATGACAAGATTGAAGTAAACATGATGCCAGTTGCTGAAAATCCTATTTCCATGCTGTCAAAGAAAATTAAGTCCAACATTTGTCTAGGTGGTGGTCGTTCCTTCTTTATGCTCAGAAAGCTCGCCATATAGAAATACTTAACCGACCATAAAGAACAATGCTTTTCACAGCTTACAGGTGCACATCCTAAAGCAATACACTCCAGGATGCCTAAGACGAAATCGCCCCAGAAGGTTTTTACGCATTCATTCAGTTAACAAATTGCAGTAGCACAGGAGCAATGACAAAAACCGAGACTATCCTTGCTTTGCAATTAAGTCAAGTGGGATTCAAGACAGACACTTTCTAAATATCATAAGCCCGCAAAACAGTTCAAAAAGAAATGCACAGGTGAAGCTAAATAAGTAACAGCACTTCAATCATTATCAGAGCTTGAAACAGAAAATTTGTCGTCGAAGAAGAAATTACCCCTGGGACCAAGAGTAAGACCAACAGCATCAGCAAGCTTATCAATTCCAGCTTGAAGGGCAATCCTGGAATTCTGGTCAAAGGCAATTTCTTTAGCTGCAGCCCTGACTACAAGCCTGCTTTTTGTGGGCTTGTAGTTAACCTTCTGCCCCTGCAATTGGTTCATCCTCGTTCCCCTCAAACCTCCCTGCCAGAAAAGCAAGACCCAAAAACATGAATCAGTAAAACTCCTAATAAAACCAAAAGCAAACAATAAAACCCAAGTCAAGAAAATCACCAAAAAAATGCTTACCTGTTTTGAGGGAGTGGACAGGATTGAGGCAGTGCAAACAGCATTGGTTGATGCCATTTCACCAAGATTTTGGGTAAGCTCTTGATGAATCGCTAGGGTGGGTTCTCTTGGGTGTTTGTGAACGGATAAGGGGCGAGGGAATGTAAAACGAGCAAAAGTGGGATTCGTTTGGTGACGATTTCTACTAGGGCTTATTAGGGGGTTATAGAGAGAGTGAGGAGTTTCCAGAAGATTCTTTTAGCTCGAGAACCGTTTAGAGACTGTTGTGAAGGAAAAAGCCGGGTGTCTTTTTCTGGGTGCTACTCTCAACCGTTCAAGGCTTGAGATAATAACTACTATTCGTTGCCACAGAGTCCCATGGGCGAGCCTGCCTTCACTACCGGTTCAAATAGTCATCACATATATGAGCAAAAATGTACTCCTATAATTCCATACTTTCCTGCATTTGATTACTCTTTTCTCGAGATATTTGCAAAAAAGGCATATACTATCGTTTTTAGAACAAACTAAACAAGATATGAAACTTGTTCTAAATATAAAAACTTGTAGTACTACTTTAGTCTACACATGAAAATTGAAAAAAATTTTGCTTTTTATATAGAATGCACTTGCATTCAAATCATCGCACTGCTTAAAAGTAATACGCTATTAGTAGATGATCGATAAGAATTATTATAAGTTAACTCGTTGGCTTGTGCGTCAGGTCCAATTTCTTAAATATTGTAAGTTAGCTAATACGACAATATAAGTTAAAATACTATTGATAGATGATCGGTATGAGTTAGCAACTGTGTAAATGTTATACATTGTCCTGTCCCTGAAATAGGGTAATCTTTTTCTTTCAAAGTTTTCTTTGTATAATATTTTATTCATTAATTATAAGAAATTTTTTATAGTGATATACTATCATACGTACTTGAAACATTGTCCAAAATATAAAAAACATTCAAAATTTCATGTTTTGTTTATTTACATGAATGTTTGTAATCATATTGGCTTTTTTCTTCATAAATCATTTCATTTTCAAAAGAGTTTCCTCATTTTCGGGAAAAAAAAATCCATCAATACTAATCAAGAGAAGTAAAAAGGAAAACCATTATGAAAAATCATTAAACCAGCACAGATCCAAAAAAAAAAAGCCCGGTTTACTTATTGGACCAATATGGCTATGTCCCAAATGCCAACAAAAGAGTAGTGACCAAATCGGTAATTTGGCCAGTTGAGAACCGGTTCATCACTGCAGATCCGAAGTTGTCCCCAAGGACCCCAACCTCTAGTAAAAAGGAAAACCATTAAGAAAAATCATTAAACCAGCACAGAACGAAAAAAAAGCCCGGTTTACTTATTGGACCAATATGGCTATGTCCCAAATACCAACAAAAGAGTAGTGACCAAATCGGTAATTTGGCCAGTTGAGAACCGGTTCATCACTGCAGATCCGAAGTTGTACCCAACCTCTACCGTCTGGATCGTCTTCTGCAACGAAATTGTACTATCATGGCTCCGTGCAAATGGAGTTTTTCTGCATGAACCTAAGATTGCCTCCTGCTTCTTCGGTTGGTCGTTTTTAAATAGGTAATCTTTACATTAAGTTTGTCTTTTGTAAATGCTAATGAAATATAAAAGGCCCACCAGGTATCTGATAAAATGCCGCAAGGCTCATGCTTTAGTAGCTATCTGGAACTGAATCGAATTGCTTGCGTATTTCTCTTCCATACCCACCTGGAATATTGGCCCATGTATTGATTTCTGTTGATATACTGATAAGGGAACCTTTCTTTCTTTCTTTCTTTCTTTTTTTGGAAAATTACCTTTTTTTAACAAAAAACCATTAATAGGTTTGAAGATACCAGACATTATGAGTGAAAAGGGAAAGCATAGAATCTTGATGGTTTCTGATTTTTTCTTTCCCAACTTTGGCGGTGTGGAGAATCACATATACTATTTATCACAATGCCTGATTGAGCTCGGCCATAAGGTAAGTTTAGCTTGAAGTTTCTGGGGATGGTTAATTTTTTACTGGTGTACCATGCAGTACGTGCAGCCTTTTCAAGATAAACAACCTGAAAATTGATGCTGTTATGAGTAAAACAAAAGTAGAGGTTTTGCTAAAAATTAGAATCTGGTTTCTCGCAGGAAGATATTGAGATTAGAAACAAAAAAGGGTTCCACAAAGAACTTTAAGTAGTCTGTTCCTGATTGTTGTTGTAAAATTAACATCCATGCAGAGATCTAGGTGAAATATCCACCATCCTTTTCGTCAATTAGACTTTAATCTGGTTATTGGATTATTTTTTTTCCCTTCTGGGCTTTAGTACTTCTTCAAATGTGTCCGTCTTCTTCTTTCACTTTGTCTTTCACCCTGTCTTCCTGTTAGGACTTAATTTATATGTTTTTCATGTTTTCTTCTTCAATTTGAGTTCTTGGTATTTTATTAATCTAAACAAAAGGATAATCTAAAAGTCTCATTTATGAGTTTAATTGGATAAAGCAGTTAACTTATCATTTCTAAACAATGAATGCAGGTGGTTGTCATGACTCATGCTTATAACAATCGTAGTGGAGTGAGATATATGACAGGTGGCCTAAAAGTTTATTATGTGCCATGGAAACCATTTCTCATGCAAAACACACTCCCAACCTTTTATGGGACTCTTCCAATAATAAGGACAATTTTAATTCGAGAAAAGATATCAGTGGTCCATGGACATCAAGCCTTCTCAACTCTATGCCATGAAGCTTTGATGCACGCAAGGACAATGGGATACAAAGTTGTGTTTACTGATCATTCTCTTTATGGTTTTGCTGATGTGGGCAGCGTTCATATGAACAAGGTACTGCAATTTACACTGGCAGATGTGACCCAAGCTATTTGTGTATCTCATACAAGTAAGGAAAACACAGTTTTAAGATCTGGGCTGCCACCTGAAAAAGTTTATGTAATTCCAAATGCTGTGGACACAGCTATGTTCAAGCCTGCTCCAGAGCGACTCAGCAACAATGAAATTGTTATCGTTGTGATAAGTAGGTTGGTTTACCGCAAGGGAGCAGATCTGCTTGTTGAAGTAATTCCTGAAGTATGCCGATTGCATCCCAATGTAAGCATGTAATTGTATAACCTCCCAAATTTATTTTGTGAGGCATATAAATCCCTTTTGTATGGTTTATTTCTTCCAACTTCAGCATCGTCACCTCTCTCTTCAAGTCTGGTGTTATAGCATGCCCAATGGACAAGCTCAAATAAGTAATATTCCTGCAGCCAGAAAACTCCCCTACTATTTGCGTCATGATCCCTGCTAAGTGTGTGTGTGTGGTAGAAGAAAGCTTTGCTCTAATAATGACATTAAAAATCTATATCAGAGATGCTGTAGGATTATCTGGTAATTATTTCCCCCTTAATTCTGTACCTTACTGTAGTGTGATCAGCTATGATATCTTTATTGGCTCTAGATATTCATATTGCATACACTTGGTGATGAAATTGACTCTCCTTTGGTAGTTAATAAGTGTTATACAATGAGAAGAATATTGCAAGTAGGTGAAAATATATGAGGTGGGTCCTTCTGATATCTGACATATATTAAGACTGGTGCCAAATTTTTTTTACTTCTCAAATTTACTGTCCTTGAAGTGGAAACTAGTGATTTTTTTGTCAATGCATTCCAATTTTATATAAATGTCCACATCTACCAACTCTCTAGTTGACTCAAGCATTGTTTCTCAATGCTTGCAGGTTCGCTTTGTCATTGGAGGAGATGGTCCTAAAAGGGTGCGGCTTGAAGAAATGAGGGAAAAACACTCCCTTCAAGATCGAGTAGATATGTTGGGTGCTGTTCCCCATGCTAATGTGCGATCAGTTTTGATAACTGGGCATATATTCTTAAATAGGTATAATCCTTATGTGGTTGAAAGGATATTTAATGTAGCACCTTTTCATTTTCTGCTAAACTTTCACTCATTTGAGACTTTCTTTCAGGGAAAGAAATGAGAAATTAATAGTTCAGTTAAGATTCTCTTTTCTGGGATTATGGGCATAAATGAAATATTGAATTGCGGAAGATTTAATACTGATCTTTTTTTTTTCTTGGAAAAGAAGATATTTGAAAACCTTTAGAAGTTGATATTTTCAGAATTTAGTCATCAAGGGATTGTTTGCTGACGAAAATGTGGTTCTGTACTTCCTTAAAAATCACAATTTCCCCGGTCTACGATATAATTAGCATTATTAGAGTTGGACCCAGTTAACTAAATAAATCATCTCTCTCTCTCTCTCTCGTGCGCTCATTTATGCATCTGTGTGACAGATTTTACTAATTCTTCAAAGACCTGATTCTGGCAATTACCTTGGCAGTTCTTTGACTGAAGCTTTTTGTATAGCCATATTGGAAGCTGCTAGTTGTGGATTATTGACTGTCAGTACGTGTGTTGGAGGTGTCCCAGAGGCATGTCCACTACATTTTTAATTTTCTTGGCTAGTTTATTTCAGGAAGGGAATAAAAGCTTACACGATAGGATGTGCTGATTTTTTATCCTTCGTGTGTTATCAGGTTCTTCCAGATGATATGATTGTTCTTGCGGAGCCAGATCCTAGTGATATGGTTCAAGCAATCACAAAGGCTATAAATATACTTCCCCAGATTGATCCAGAAACTATGCATTTGCGTGTGAGTGAGCATAAACTGTTGGCCTCTTTTTTAAGTTGAAATTTATTTCCGCTGAGCTTACGTAATGATATATTGGCCCAATCTCAATTCCCAAACTCGTAGTGGTATTGCACAAACTGCAAAGTGGAATAGAGTTAACAAATTTGTAAAGGAACAAAAAACTACGTTTTCAATTAGATTTGGTTAGTTGATTTTATCTTCGGTCTTGTTCAGTCCTTCCACAAAACACTGAAATGTAATCCTATCTTGTCAATGCTTATACAATGCACTGTGCTAGGGAGATGAAATTTATATCCCCAGATTTTATATATACCTATCAAATGTATTGTCTTGGATTAATTTTGTGGCAGATGAAGAAACTGTACAGCTGGCATGATGTTGCCAGAAGGACTGAGACTGTATATGACCGTGCTTTAAGATGCTCCAGTCAACCTCTGTTAGAACGACTGTCCCGGTATGCCATTGCTGCAATTCATATGTCCCAAGTATTATTGATATGTTCCAATAAATGTGCACATACTGTTTTGCAAGCAAAGTTGTTATGATTGATAACTTGATCAAATTTCATAGCACTGCTTTTGTGTTAAATGGAAAATCTTTGTTTTCCCCTAGTTGCTCAAGTTAACGAAACTTTCTAGGGACTTGTTCCTGCAGTGGGTTAATTTTCACAAAGTTTATCATTTTTTGTCAAGAAACCACAACTGACAGTAATTGGCTCAATCCAGTAGAGGATGATTACACGTTTCCTTAACAGCTCATAATATTCCAGGTACCTTACTTGTGGTGCTTGGGCAGGCAAGCTTTTTTGTCTGGTTATGCTCATCGATTGCATATTGTGGCAATTCTTGCAGCTATGGCAGGTGTATTTTCTAATTTATTATTAGTTTTTACAATCATTATATCTTGTTCTTTTGCTCGTAGGGTTATGATTTTTTTTTTTAAATGTTTCATAAGCCTGACAGAGACATTGAGGTGGTGGCAGATGCAACCCTTACAAGTTTCCTTCATGAAGAAATGTCACGGGATTCCTTTTTTTTTTTTTCCGGAACGATAGATGATATTTCATAGAAATTTGAGACTTTACAATATTTGAGCAACGGCTCAACTAACTATACCAAGTGTACCATGACACTTAAGGAGGAACTAAGGTTCTCTCCTCATCCATACATATGCTTAGAGCATAAAGACTAATCTGATTACATAGATTCATATTACTAGTATCCCTTACAACAAAGGAGCACACTTGAAACAGCTTAAGCTAATGCTAGAATATCTTCCACCAGCGTGACCATATTTGGATGATCTCCAGTCCCATATTTTAGAAAGGCAGCGAGCCTTTTGTTGGCAGTGATAACTTTGATCCTTGGCCATCTCAGCTGACTTGCTTTTATTAGAGCCAATCTTACTCCTATGGCTTCATCTTGGATAGTCACTGCTGAGCTCCTATCTACTAGCGCCCACTCCGCTATTCTTCTTCCACCTTCCTGCTTAGCCACAATTCCTATTCCTAGCTTGTGACCCTCCCCTACCTTTTTTGTCACAACCTGGACGTCTGTTATTCCATTATCCTCCACCTCTTCCTCCTCCAAACTTAAATTAGCTGCCTCTGTTTCTGGTGTGCTTCTGTCTTCCTTTCCAATGCTAGCCTCTTCAAACTCCAGCCACTCTGAATTAGCCTTATGTACAACTCTTACTCCTTTTTCCTTTCCTTCGAATTCCAGCACATTCCTGTCTTTCCATAGTTGCCAGAGAATGTTTGCCGTCAGAGCTATGTGCTGCTTTCCTTCTCTCCTAGACTTGGCTTGCACTAATGTTGCCCACCATTGTTTGAAGCATCCTGTTAGATTCTGGATTCCATCCCATTGCACAGGAGCTAACTTCCAAACCTGTTGAGCCCTAGTGCAGTGAAACTTCGAGATGATTGTTGACATTCTCCTATGGTTGGCTTCAAAGGCCAAGAAAGCTACCCATACAACCTGGCCATGTTTCTTTTGGGTCAATGAAGTTGGTTCATTTTGAAATTGTAGCTATTGAATGTTTTCCAAGTACTTGATCTAGCGGTTTTGACTCTTAATTCTCTTACCCAAATAGCCTACACTTAATTAGGTGACACAAGTCTTTGCAGTCATCGATCATAATCATCTTCTATAATATGTACGCTAACACAATCACTCAACAAAATCTACGAGTGTAAAATAAACTCGCTCTGAGGATTTAAAAAAAAAAAAAAGTGTAAAACATGAACAGCTCTTTGATCTACAAATTCCAAAAATAGTCGGGTGTAGTTGTTATTTTTTTTCGCTTAAATTCGTACATCTATGTATTTGCTGTGTTAGTAGATAAATAAATAGTGGAATAGTGAAGCATAATTATGATTTACATTGCCGATGCTCATTCGTCAGGTACTTGTCCCACGTAAACGGTCAATGTATATAAAATTAATGCTTTTAAAATGCTTGTCAATTAGCTTTAATGTCAGTAATCAAATATTAACTCTCGTTAAGTAGCTTTCTTGTCGTTAATAAAAAATTACAACTCTTTACCTACAAATTATCTACCCATAAAAATGAGGCCTGTCCCGCGTCTCCAAAAATCCCTAGAAATCAAAACCCTCCCCAGTTCAAAGTTAAAACAAACTCTGTCTTCTCCGGAGCCTTACCAGCGACTATGGCCCCACCTTTTACTACCACTCCTCCTGCTCCAATGACGGCGACGGCGACTAAGTACTACTTCACAACCATTTCCAACAATGGTGGTGTTTCAACCCCACCCTCATTTTCAACTCAGGAGGGCCAACTCACCAAAACTCACTCGATTCAACTCGCTTCCAGCTCACCATTCCGTTCCTCCGAGCAGAACAGGAGAAGAAGAACTAACAGCAACAACGAGCATGGAAAAGGCGACGGCCGTAGTAAAAACAAGCTGAAAGCCACCAGAGGTGGCCACCGTGTGCGGCTGCCAGCTCTCTGCGCCGCCCGTATCTTCCAGCTCACTCGCGAGCTCGGCCACCGCACAAACGGCCAGACGGTGGAGTGGCTGCTTCGAAATGTTCACCTTCCGTCCGCCTCGGAAACCTCCTCCACCGTCGTTGCCTCTAACAGTTCTCCGACCACTGCCTGGTCTCAATTCCCGAAGCAGGAACCCTATGAGATATTTCCGGCGGAGGGAGAGGGACTGTTTGACACGATGTCGTTTACATCGCTATTGATGCAAGCAGCGAAAAGAGGAGGCGAAGTGAACGATGTTTTCAATCCCTAAAAATTAAAATTATGGAGCGGTACCAGGTTCGTTTGTTTTGTTGGAAATTTTTTGGATTTTTATTTAGACTGACGCTGACGCCCTTCCCTTGTGTTGACCGGACTTTGACTAATGGGGCGCCCGTGACGTAAGTACAAAACTAGATACTCACTCCTGGGGACCACAGCGTTATGTGCTATCCCTTTTGCTATTAATGGTAGGACTTTGGAGTTGCTCTTATTAGAAGCGTGATTTGATGGCAAATTAGCAATTCTGAATTAGGTATTTCTTGCCTCTTACTACTCATTTTTCTCTTATATTTAGCTTTTGTTATCCACGAATTAATTTTAGCATCGAAAACTCTCAATGTAGGCAGCGGAAAGTAGGAGCCCTCGAATCTCTTGTCGACAACTCTCTAATTATATTTAGCTTTTTCTAATTGGACTACTTTTTGTTATCAAAATCTTAACTTCAAGGGAGGTTTGTGTAATTGTTAGAAATTTTAAGGGAGGTTTCTGAAATTATTCCTTTACATTAATGTCTAACTCTATGAAGCATGAAGATCTTAGAGAAAAATCTATTATCAAAATTACCGAACCAAATGATTGGAATGAGCGAGATAGTTTGATAAAAACCAAAAACAGCTCAGGCACCTTCCCCCTAGGAAGGCAAATTTTATGTAGCCTTGTATCAAAACAGCCACAAATTGGCTTCAAGTACAACAGATCAAGATAATTAATGACTAGATAATTGCGGATGCTCGGTCATTCCTCTTCAAAATTCATTATTATATTAATGCATCTTCTCATAGTCCGTTAATTTTATTTATGAAACTACTAACTAAATATACTCATTGTTAAACATATTATTATCTTTTGTCAGGGATTGGTTTGATTAGTTGACAAATAAAATTCGAGTTCTGAGCTTTGATAAAGTACTGAATAGCTTGGTGCTCTTGCTTTGAACTCGGAAAAAACCAACTACACATTGAGAGCTTATGCATCAAATCTTTTTATGGTAATATCTAACATTATGCACAAAGGTAAACACCGCACCGCACCGCACCCATTAGTCCAGATTTAGTGCGATCACATAAGTACAGTAACTAGATAACTACACAAATTCAACTGCTACCAAGTTCAATCCAAGCTTGCCAACCAATCGAGTCTTCTTTCGCCTGACATAGCCATGAACATCTCCCTCCAATCAACATCTTTGAACATTTTGATTGCCTTCAGGTAAGTGGTAGCATCAATCCCTTGGATGGACTCCAGGCACTTCACACAATTCGTGATTGAAAAGGGGCTGCTAGATTGAAGTGTTCCGACATGGTTCGTGGCGGGTGTCTGCAGGTAGGCAACGTCAGTATGTTTCTTATTGGCTGTACTGCTAGGAACTATAATTTGAGTGGACTCTAAAGCTCCGCCATCAACAATCGGCCTCAAATCCTTCACCTCTTGTACTTCATTCCTCAAGGAGGGCAACTTTTGACAACGTTGCCTGACACTTCTTGAAGGATAATCTTCGTTGTCACTACTTCCACGAACTGATTCCGATGGACTAGCATTAGTTGATTGATCTTCTAAACACTTAACATCCGTATCCAGAGAGCATTGAGCTACCTGAGAAACATTTGTGGACTTTCCCACTGGTTCACCATAAATAACCCCCAACTCATTGTACAGAGGGCACCCTCTTCTCCTGAATCTCTTTGTCTTCTTGTTTGCCTAAAACGAAAGCAGTTCAACATGTCATATATTCAGAAATTTCAAAAGAAAATAGTCATGCTTTGTACATCCATATCAGCACTAACCTTGATGGCTGATTTCCAGACATCATCAGTTGCATCCAGCTTACCCAGCACAGGGTCCAAAGTGAAACCAGGTTCTTTTGACAGCATACAGAAATCAAAATAGCGTATCCTCATCTGATTGAACTTATTTCTAAACTGTGGATGGCTGTATCTCTTGCCAGTCTTCTCTTTAAACCCAGCTTCAATATTATTCCAGCCTGTCTTTGTAAAAGTAGTGAAAGGTTTATTTCCTTTCTGTATCTCTTTCAGCATTAAGTGAATTAAAATTGTCTCTTCTGAATCTGTCCAATCAGCTGGTCCAGACTCAAGTTCTTCACCTTGGTCCACTGTGATAGCCATTTCTAAGGAAAAGAACAAAAATCTTGTCTAAACAGTACGCCCATTGCTTCAACCTAAACAAGGAGACATTTCATTCAAAGTCACAAGTTCTTAACACACGTATATCTAGCAAGGGGGAAACATTTACTTCTCAACAAACCACCAGATTTGCCTATGAGAAATATAAACTAAAGAGTAACATGGATTAACATCAATGCAACACTTCAAAATTGAAGCAACCTGTTAATTGCCACAGCAATGAACATGTGAGCATTGTTAATTGATCCACTGTTTACGCGGGCGCGCGCACATATATATATATAAGGGAAAAAAAAAGCTAGGTGACATCAATGAGAGTTAGTTAGGTTGCAGCATTCTGTGAAGAGGTTACACACAGGAGGTAATAGCTTCTTCTCCGCTCCAATCACCCAACCTCTTCACAAAAACCAATAACTGCTTTATGATTTTACTGATTGCAGGAACATAAAACGATACTTCATCATCATGACATATAAAAACTGGCATTACATATATTGTTTAAAATCTTCGTTCCTAATTTAGCCTTTCACACAATTTATAATTTGGCCACAGTTCTCAGGATGGTAATGAAACATGCAATTCTCTGGCCTTTAAAGTAGCTGCGAGAGTTGAAAAAATTGGAAGCAAAGAAAAAACACTAAAAAAAAATCAAACTTCGCTCCGTTTGGGACTTTTTACAGGAAAGGAAACAAAGAGAAGAAGAAAAAAGTGAATCTTTTTCTAACAAGTATTTTTGCAGAAATGGGAAAAAACAGGGGACCCGGGGGAGGAATTTGTATACAAGAAATTTTCAGCAAAATGCCCAGCATGGAGAAGTACCAAAATTGTGAAAAAGACATCGGACTAGGCTCATGTAATTTCCACCATCTTTTAGTGCAGCAATTCAAGTAGAAGCTAACGTTTTTCGTTCCCAAACAAAGCAATCGTTAAAGTTTGACCTATAATTCTTGCGCAAAATAATGTTAGATGTGAGCAATAATCCTTCTAATTTCTTAATAACAAAAGTCAGATTTAATTTCCCTCTAACCATTCTTCTAGTACCTAATGTTCTCATCCTATTTTCCAACTTACTTTCCTTCATACACACTCCCAGATGAGATTTTCTGAATATAGTTAAAGAACAAGCAAAATTGATGTGTGATTGATGCATTAAAAGGATTTATCAAGTGAAACAACATGATCCACAATTTAGGGGTCCAGATGGTTTAATCAGGCGCATTCATTGAAAATGTATTATTCTTCACCAAACAAAAACGAGAATTTTTTACTTAAATATAGTACAAAATTGATGGAGATACACAGAGAGAAGGCTGACCTTAGCAGACGACGAGTGAGAACCCTAGTGGAGAAGAGAAACAGAACCGAGCGTTTGATTGAGTCCCAGGTTGTGCGTTTTTACGTTGTTTTGCTTTTCCATGTTTAATGTTTCTATTTTAAGTTTTTAACTAGCAACTCCTCTGTGTGTGTTTTAGTGGACTATTAATTTTTTCTTCTCCAATGTTTTCTAAGTTGTGATTTATGAGAAAAATAAGGAGTTTTTTTTTTTGGGGTCAAATAAGAAGGAGTTTTAACAAAACAAGAAAAAAAAAGTAGTGTTGTGACTTGTGAGAAAAAATAAAAAGGAGTTTTTTTGGCAAATAAAAAGGAGACTTACCAAAACAAGAAAACTTAAGATAAAAGTACCTATTTCTTCCCCCCCCCCTCTCTACTTTGGAGAATTTAAGCCTTTGATAGAGGGATGAGATGGCTTCAAACTTGGCTTGAAAGTCAAATTAGGATCTCATAGTCATCTAATTAAAGAGAAATTTTATCTATTTCGAGACCTTATAATCACCCACTATTCTAAGTCGTCAAGGCTATAATCTCAAATAATTAGAGCCTTCTTAATTATCTAATTAATTAATATCTTTATCATAAGTAAGTAATTAGGAACTTCACGATTACCTAATTAATATCTTTATCAAATGAGCTGGATTTTGGAGACAAGTGTTTTTTCTTTTTTCACTTGTGATGGCACATTGTTTTAACTTTCATTTAAACACTTCTAATTTTAAAACCCTTTTTTTAAGCTAAACTCAATTTATGCAGGAATCATATGTTTTCACACAGAAAATTCTGCTTCTGTTGTAATTTTTTGAAACAAATAACAAATCAATTTTATAAAATCTGTTATCCATGGATGGGAAATCAAGAAAAATTAGGACAAACTCGAAATTGTTTTTGTTTTCCTGTGTGCTTATTGTACTTGGCCAATAGTCGTTCACACTTTATACCCAAGCTTGTAAACTAGTATATAATTCCCAAACAAAGCCCAAGATTGCAAAGGTCAGGACGAGGATTGAGCTGTCTGACCACATTGGTTACCTGTAATTATTAGTGCTTAGGCGATTTGAAAGAAAAGAACAAGGTATCTGAAGTCTAAACTAGAAGCCCTGAAATATTGTTGTTAAACTGAACCTGAAAATATTGCGCAACAAAGCATCCAGTATGAAGAACAGGAATACAGGATTCTATCCATATTAACAAAATTGAGATTAGATGAAGACAACATTCTGCCAATTATCAAGAAGACGTGCCTGTTCACATGGGAAACATTATTGGCGCACCAGTGTTGCAAAGAACAGAAATCTTTACATTTATGAATCGATACAATTGATATCATGCTTGCTTTGTCTGGCACGAATTGACAATGATAAAGAGTTCGGCATGGCAGCACGGCAGGTTTTGCAGGTGCAAGACAGCTGCTATATCTCGAATCTGAGGGGAACAAGGAAGAAGGGAAAAGCATCAACCTTTTACATTATTCCTCAACTGCAAAATGGATTTAGAAATCTATAGCTTCAAGTAGTTCTATTACCATATTTTCTCAACTGCAATCATCTGGTGTTTCGAAATGCTCCTGGCGAGGAAATGATCGCCTCTTCTTTCTCTTAGTCCCAAATGTGGTTAAATCTGAAGTACAAAAATGACAACCGAAAGAACAAGAAAAGTTAAGGTCAGTGTGGAATCCATCTAATCCTTGCACTTGTCTATTTCTAGTTTTTGTGCCTAGAAAAGAAGCTTTTATAAGTTTGAGCAAGATGCATCTTTCTGCTTCTGTTCACTCCTGGGAAGTATATGCCCATGCCAAAGCATTGACAGGATTCGATTACTAAAAGTGATTCAGTTGAGGATTCTTTATAACCCCTATCATATGAGGTGAGAAATTTTGACCTAGAAAACTAGGATGTACCTCCTTCAGGGTATATCGAGTTGTAGTGAACCTCAGCCCAGAAGCTCAAGAATATAACTGCAAGTAGAGCACCATGTATAAGTCCAGACTCTGAAGTTTCCAGCAAAATATCCAAGACAAGTGAATTGTGTATGAAAACAACTTTTCTCAATGGTGCAATAACTGAAAGACAAAAATGCTCTTAAAGCTCAGAGATGAGATCAAGGATCCCAAAAACAAGGTGAAGTTACAGTATCATGTCCAAATAATTACAAAATAAGGGCATATTTTTACAATCAATAGTATGTTCCTTCATTAATAGACTAAAAGGAAACATTTGCTTACAACTCAATTCATCTATTGAGGTAATTTAGTAAGTTTTAGAACTAAGCTGAGCACAGGAAAAAGCTAGCGGACATCTGTTGCCTAACTAAGGCAATAACATATACATGGATAGCTGCTTAAACAGAGTAACGATTAATTAACCACCCAGCTTATAAGTCTAGATAAAGACTTCAGTGAAACATGTACTATACCTCGTTCAGATTTTTGAATGCTGGGTAGTATCTCAATGTAACAGGTGTCCTTGAACGAAGTTATGACAAATATTTTTACACCATACTGCAGCAAATCATTAACGCGTATCAGAACGCATAAGTGTTTGGTCTAAGTGATTACACTTAGCAACATTAAGATCAGTTGTTAATTGGGCATGCAAGGCCTTTAGCAAACGGACAGAATTCAGGTTGTCAGACATCTTATACATGAAGAAGTACATCATGCATGGCAACATAACCCTACAGAACTCCTGAAAATGCATCCTCCAAGCAAAATTTCAAAGACAAAAAAACATTTACTAGAAAGAGTTTCTAAATGCTGTTGAAGTTGACATAGTAACTGGACACAGCAAACACCAACATTTCAACATATGATTGGAGAAAAGAAAACAAACTTTCAACAAATAATTTCTATACTGGTGGACCCATTGATATCTAACAACGTGGAAGCATAAAGTTTCAATGAGGTATTTTGCTGTTGTCTGTGGGGCAGAAAATCAAGCAAGAATTACCGAATCTGCAGCAGCTTGTAAAGTCACATGATCACCCCACTCACCATTCCTAATATAGATATCCAGTGTTAGACAAGATTGGTCACATTCTATCCAGCAGTAGATTATTTAACATGCAAGGTCAGAAGAGTACTTGGACATCTTCTCCAAATAATCATCGTAAGCCATAGGAACATATCCTTCATAAGTCTCTGGGCATGACTTCAGCTGGTTATTCAATGTAATTTTCGAAGAATACGTAATCAATCAGAAAAGAACAAATTCATAATTTCAAGGTGATATGATGACCTCAAGAACTATGTAAACAGTACACTAACCTGGTCCACAACTTCTTGTCTCACAAACTCATGATGCTCAGGAGTTCGGTAAAATTGATCTGATAGAGCTCGAAACTTGCAAAAGGAAAAAGAATGATAACCATCAGCTGTCTATAGGTCATTGTAAGGCAGTTTATAATGTACTCAGTAGAGTACAGAGAAAAGTGAACAAAAAAGCTTTCAATAAATAAAAGAATGGTATCTTTCAAAGAGTTTTGAGATAAAGATCCACTGTGCAAAAAAATGTTCCCAGAAAAAACTTTTCTAATTCAACATAAGCTATAAATACCAGAAGATAGTCGGAAGGCATCAGAACGAACAAGCAGGCAGTTGACAACTGCAGCTAATCTAGTTACAGGGCCTCGTACGAGGTGTTTAGCAACATTTGATGACTGGCTTTTGTCAATGTTATGTCTAATCAGAATATTACAATGAAGCTTAATTTGGAGCTTTTTGAGATTTCATCTTGGACTTTTGTTTATAGTCAATTTCATCAAAGACTCTTCACCAGTGACAAATTGGATCAGTGAAAAGAGAATTCTTCAACTATTTTCCTTTTAAAGGTTGTTATCTTTCACAAAATAGTTGTTTATTTTCTGCAGTTTCATTTGCTTATATGCACAGTACCAAATGAAATTCCTTTGCTAGGCTTCAAAGAAGTAAGAGAACTAACCTGGCAATTACCATCACCTTGAATTTTACACTCTACCAGCTGGTAAACCTGCAATCTTATAAGTAAAACTTACCAAGTTCAATAATAATACATGAATTGATGTGTACTCAAAAGCTAAAAATTAGTCTATGTGGTCTTGGTAAAACATAATAGGCACTAAAACACATATCCTCACTGGAGGCCATTGCTTGAAGTATATCACCGTTCCCCAGAAAGAGTTCAGTAGTATCAGTTAACCCAAGAGGTTCTGCCAAGTATTGAGACCAGGAGACAGGTTTCTTGAATATTGCTAATATTAATATATAAAACTGGTTCTCTATCTTTGAACATATGCCTGTTTTATTTGGCTGTGTCCCAAAAGTAAAAACAAATACCTTTCCAGAAGCCTTTGATGATCTAAAGTTGCTTCGTCGAGAGATGGTATATCTCCATTAATTCTAGGGATGTGCTGCACAAAATCAGGACCTTGATAAATAGACATTTAGAACTCCACATTAAAGGTGCAGCTACTTGTAACTTGGTTCCACATTGAAAAATTAGGAAGCACATCAGTTAAAAAAGAATATGTGATTGTAAAAGTGAGGAACAGTTTCAAAACGCATTTCCAGTTGCATGAATGACAAAGTATACTCTACTAGGTTTTTAGTAATAAAGAGAATATCCATTCAGATGCTACACTTACAGGAATTGGAACCATTTGGTTCAACCTTCTGCCTAATTCACCATCCAGAGCATTCTCATCCATGAGTTCCGTTGAGTATGACCATTCACCAGAATATGACTCTCCTCCAGGAGTAGGATATGCACTGGAAGTTACCAAGTCTGTTTCCTCTTCATTACCATTCTCATCTAACAAAAGTAATGCAAGAATTGATCAGAATAACATACAGCAGGAAGATGAAGTGATCAAAGCTATAACTGATTCTTGGTGAATTCCATTACCGAATGGGTAGTTTTCCATAGACTGATTGAACCACTGTTGTTGATAACAAGATGTCTGTGCATTTTCCACTCCTTGGAGGAAATCTTGTGGCTGGTCGGTAAGTGTAAAATAAGAAAATTGTTGTTCAAGTGAGTTTGCAGCCAGCTCATTTTCCTCTACGTTACTAAATACTGAACCATAGTGATTTTCATAGCATCCTGTGTTATTTTGAGGGATAGTGCTACAATAGCCACAGTTAGAGTATGGATCACCGTCAAATAGCTGAAGACCCCACCGAACAACATCAGGATCTTGCTCATACGAAAGCATTTTGAAAGTAGTCTAATTCTTTATAAAAACGAGAGTCTGCTCCTTAGTTACCAACTAGTTACTGGCCAGTTAAAAGTTGACAAACCTCCTCTGCTTCAAGAAAAGAATCAAATTTACCTCCTTCACCAAAAAAGAAAGCCACATCAAACACAGAGCAAATTTGCTTCTGCATGCACTGCAACAAATAAATGAGATTACCGTCAGAAAAT